>NW_023493658.1:1523826-1546326 GCF_013265735.2 Oncorhynchus mykiss
ATGCAGTGCTGTAACAATGTACAAATGGTTAAAGTACACAAGGGAAAATAAATAAGCATAAATATGGGTTGTATTTACAATGGTGTTTGTTCTTCACTGGTTGCCCTTTTCTTGTGGCAACAGGTCACAAATCTAGCTGCTGTGATGGCACACTGTGGAATTTCACCCAGTAGATATGGGAGTTTATCCAACTTGGGTTTGTTTTTGAATTCTTTGTGGGTCTGTGTAATCTGAGGGAAATATGTCTCTAATATGGTCATACATTGGGCAGGAGGTTAGGAAGTGCAGCTCAGTTTCCACCTCATATTGTGGACAGTGAGCACATAGCCTGTCTTCTCTTGAGAGCCATGTCTGCCTACGGCGGCCTTTCTCAATAGCAAGGCTATGCTCACTGAGTCTGTACATAGTCAAAGCTTTCCTTAATTTTGGGTCAGTCACAGTGGTCAGGTATTCTGCCACTGTGTACTCTCTGTGTAGGGCCAAATAGCATTCTAGTTTGTTCTGTTAGGTTTGTTCATTCTTTCCAATGTGTCAAGTAATTTTATTTTTGTTATATATATATATATATTGTAAGTGTTCATGATCTAATATTTAATGAATCAAAACTGAACACTGAAAAACAATAAAGTGAACGAACAAAAAACGAAACTGGCGACAAAGACAGAAAATAAACACCCACGAAACACAGGTGGAAAAAGGCTACTTAAGTATGAATCTCAACCAGAGACAACTAGCGACACCTGCCTCTGATTGAGAACCATACTAGGCCGAACACAGAAACCAACATAGAAAAACAAACATAGACTGGCCACCCCAACTCACGTCCTGACCATACTAAAACAAAGACAAAACAAAGGAACTAAGGTCAGAACGTGACAAGGGGACTCTTCTCCAGGTTAATCTCTCTGTAGGGTGTGTTTGTGTTTGTGAACAGAGCCCCAGGACCAGATTGCTTAGGGGACTCTTCTCCAGGTTCATCTCTCTGTAGGTGATGGCTTTGTTATGGAAGGTTTGGGAATCACTTCCTTTTAGGTGGTTATAGAATTTAACGGCTCTTTTCTGGATTTGATAATTAGTGGGTATCGGCCTAATTCTGCTCTGCATGCATTATTTGGTGTTCTACGTTGTACACAGAGGATATTTTTTGCAGAATTCTGCGTGCAGAGTCTCAATTTGGTGTTTGTCCCATTTTGTGAAGTCTTGGTTGGTGAGCGGACCCCAGACCTCACAACCATAAAGGGCAATGGGCTCAATGACTGATTCAAGTATTTTTAGCCAAATCCTAATTGGTATGTTGAAATTTATGTTCCTTTTGATGGCATAGAATGCCCTTATTGCCTTGTCTCTCAGATCGTTCACAGCTTTGTGGAAGTTACCTGTGGCGCTGATGTTTAGGCCAAGGTGTGTGTAGATTTTTGTGTGCTCTTGGGCAACAGTGTCTAGATGGAATTTGTATTTGTGGTCCTGGTTACTGGACCTTTTTTGGAACACCATTATTTTGGTCTTACTGAGATTTACTGTCAGGGCCCAGGTCTGACAGAATCGCCAGATCATCAGCAAACAGCAGACATTTGACTTCAGATTCTAGTAGGGTGAGGCCGGGTGCTGCAGACTTTTCCAGTGCCCTCGCCAATTCGTTGATGTCTCACCCCACGGCCCTGTGGGAAGAAATGTGTGTGTTTTTTCCCTATTTTAACAGCACACTTGTTGTTTGTGTACATGGATTTTATAATGTCATATGTTTTATCCCCAACACCACTTTCCATCAATTTGTATAGCAGACCCTCATGCCAAATTGAGTCGAAGGCTTTTTTGAAATCAACAAAGCATGAGAAGACTTTGCCTTTGTTTTGGTTTGTTTGGTTGTCAATTAGGGTGTGCAGGGTGAATACATGGTCTGTTGTACGGTAATTTGGTAAAAAGCCAATTTGACATTTGCTCAGTACATTGTTTTCATTGAGGAAATATGAGTCTGCTGTCTCTCTCTTTCTCTATCCCCCCCTCTCTCTCTCTATCCCTCTTTCTCTCTATCACTCGTTCTCTCTCTCTCTCTATCGCTCGTTCTCTCTCTCTCTCTCCCTCTTTCTCTCTCTCTCTATCCCTCTTTCTCTCTCGCCATCTCTCTCTATCCCTCTTTCTCTCTCTATCCCTCTCTCTCTCGCTCTCTATCCCTCTCTCTCTCTCTCTCGCTCTCTATCCCTCTCTCTCTCTCTCTCTCATTCTCTATGCCTCTCTCTCTTTCCCTCTCTCTCTCTCTCTCTCTCTCTCTCTCTCTATCCCTCTCTCTCTCTCTCTCTCTCGCTCTCTCTCTCGCTCTCTATCCCTCTCTCTCTCTCTCTCTCTCTCTCTCTCTCTCTCTCTCTCTCTGCTTACCAGTCGTGTAGATTATTCAACAACTGCCCTTGAAGTCCTGAGCAGACAAACCAGAACAGCGACTTGAGGGGCGTTGTTAGCTCTCCTTTGTGTGTGTGTGTGTGTGTGTTCAGAACTTGCTGTCAATAATAAAGGACTGTTTGTTACATGAGTCAGACACAGCTATGAGAAACACTCCCAAGTTGCGTCCCTATTCACCATATAGTGCACTACTTCTGACCAGGGGCCTTATATAGGAAATAGTGCACTACTTTTGACCAGGGCCCTATGTAGGAAATAGTGCACTACTTCTGACCAGGGCCCTATGTAGGAAATAGTGCACTACTTTTGACCAGGGCCCTATATAGGAAATAGTGCACTACTTTTGACCAGGGCCCTATATAGGAAATAGTGCACTACTTTTGACCAGGGCCCTATATAGGAAATAGTGCACTACTTTTGACCAGGGCCCTATATAGGAAATAGTGCACTACTTCTGACCAGGGCCCTATGTAGGAAATAGTGCACTACTTTTGACCAGGGCCCTATGTAGGAAATAGTGCACTACTTTTGACCAGGGCCCTATATAGGAAATAGTGCACTACTTTTGACCAGGGCCCTATATAGGAAATAGTGCACTACTTCTGACCAGGGGCCTTATGTAGGAAATAGTGCACTACTTTTGACCAGGGCCCTATATAGGAAATAGTGCACTACTTTTGACCAGGGCCCTATATAGGAAATAGTGCACTACTTTTGACCAGGGCCCTATATAGGAAATAGTGCACTACTTTTGACCAGGGCCCTATATAGGAAATAGTGCACTACTTTTGACCAGGGCCCTATATAGGAAATAGTGCACTACTTCTGACCAGGGCCCTATGTAGGAAATAGTGCACTACTTTTGACCAGGGCCCTATGTAGGAAATAGTGCACTACTTTTGACCAGGGCCCTATATAGGAAATAGTGCACTACTTTTGACCAGGGCCCTATATAGGAAATAGTGCACTACTTCTGACCAGGGGCCTTATATAGGAAATAGTGCACTACTTCTGACCAGGGCCCTATATAGGAAATAGTGCACTACTTTTGACCAGGGCCCTATATAGGAAATAGTGCACTACTTCTGACCAGGGGCCTATATAGGAAATAGTGCACTACTTCTGACCAGGGGCCTATATAGGAAATAGTGCACTACTTCTGACCAGGGGCCTACATAGGAAATAGTGCACTACTTTTGACCAGGGCCCTATATAGGAAATAGTGCACTACTTCTGACCAGGGCCCTATATAGGAAATAGTGCACTACTTCTGACCAGGGGCCTATATAGGAAATAGTGCACTACTTCTGACCAGGGCCCTATGTAGGAAATAGTGCACTACTTTTGACCAGGGCCCTATATAGGAAATAGTGCACTACTTTTGACCAGGGGCCTATATAGGAAATAGTGCACTACTTCTGACCAGGGGCCTATATAGGAAATAGTGCACTACTTCTGACCAGGGGCCTATATAGGAAATAGTGCACTACTTCTGACCACTTGGAACTACCCCCCAGTCATGTGTGGTCCCAGAGCCAAACTCTGAGTTCCAACCTGTAGATACACCTGACAGAAATACACCACTATAATATATAGATATATAATATATAGATATAGATATATAATATATAGATCTATAATATATAGTGTGAGACAAACTGGCAACACGTTACACAACATCTGTAGTTGTCTTGATGTTATAATATTATAAACAAATAGTTATAACATGTATTTAATAACCCCTTGAAAAACGGCACGCAGTTGTCAATGGTTTTAGTGGAGCTGGGGGCCCCCCCCAGGCAAATGGAGCATTCTTCACCTTATTGGGACATGTGAAGGATAATGACCTCTACAGTAGTTCTTAGCAGGTCATTCTTCATCTTATTGTGAATGATAATGACCTCTACAGTAGTTCTTAGCAGGTCATTCTTCACCTTATTGTGAATGATAATGACCTCTACAGTAGTTCTTAGCAGGTCATTCTTCATCTTATTGTGACCTGTGAAGGATAATGACCTCTACAGTAGTTCTTAACAGGTCATTCTTCACCTTATTGTGAAGGATAATGACCTCTACAGTAGTTCTTAACAGGTCATTCTTCCTCTTATTGTGACATGTGAATGATAATGACCTCTACAGTAGTTCTTAACAGATCATTCTTCCTCTTATTGTGACATGTGAATGATAATGACCTCTACAGTAGTTCTTAACAGGTCATTCTTCACCTTATTGTGAAGGATAATGACCTCTACAGTAGTTCTTAACAGATCATTCTTCCTCTTATTGTGACATGTGAATGATAATGACCTCTACAGTAGTTCTTAACAGGTCATTCTTCACCTTATTGTGAAGGATAATGACCTCTACAGTAGTTCTTAACAGGTCATTCTTCCTCTTATTGTGACATGTGAATGATAATGACCTCTACAGTAGTTCTTAACAGATCATTCTTCCTCTTATTGTGACATGTGAATGATAATGACCTCTACAGTAGTTCTTAACAGGTCATTCTTCACCTTATTGTGAATGATAATGACCTCTACAGTAGTTCTTAACAGGTCATTCTTCACCTTATTGTGAAGGATAATGACCTCTACAGTAGTTCTTAACAGGTCATTCTTCACCTTATTGTGAAGGATAATGACCTCTACAGTAGTTCTTAACAGATCATTCTTCCTCTTATTGTGACATGTGAATGATAATGACCTCTACAGTAGTTCACACGGTCTAACAAATGCTGGGTTACAGGCGTTGAGACACTGAGTTGGGTTGTTGATCAGGGCACCCCCCTTGCCATCCCCAGCCTCTCAGTAGGCTCAGTGGTAAACTAGTCCTCCAGAACCCACCTGAGTGATGCCAGCTAGGCACCACTGGGGCGCCAAAGACTCACTGCTATCAGTTACTGGAACAGTCCACCTTGGAGTCACCACTCGGGAGATCCACTCAATTTCAACAAGCCGTCTCCAAGCCAATTCTTCTGATCTTGTTCAGATAAAAAACATCGCTAGCTAGTTAGCTAACCTCTCAATTGTCTTCGCAAACCGTCTGACTAGACGGTCCTAAAACGCCGTGGATCGATATACACCGAGTGGACAAAACGTTAGGAGCACCTTCCTCGTACTGAGTTGTACCCCCTTCTGCCCTCAGAACAGTCTCAATACGACAGGACATGGACTCCACAAGGTGTTGAAATAGTTCCACAGGGAGGCTGGCCCATGTTGACTCCACAAGGTGTTGAAATCGTTCCACAGGGAGGCTGGCCCATGTTGACTCCACAAGGTGTTGAAATCGTTCCACAGGGAGGCTGGCCCATGTTGACTCCACAAGGTGTTGAAATCGTTCCACAGGGAGGCTGACCCATGTTGACTCCACAAGGTGTTGAAATCGTTCCACAGGGAGGCTGGCCCATGTTGACTCCACAAGGTGTTGAAATCGTTCCACAGGGAGGCTGGCCCATGTTGACTCCACAAGGTGTTGAAATCGTTCCACAGGGAGGCTGGCCCATGTTGACTCTACAAGGTGTTGAAATCGTTCCACAGGGAGGCTGGCCCATGTTGACTCTACAAGGTGTTGAAATCGTTCCACAGGGAGGCTGGCCCATGTTGACTCTACAAGGTGTTGAAATCGTTCCACAGGGAGGCTGGCCCATGTTGACTACACAAGGTGTTGAAATCGTTCCACAGGGAGGCTGGCCCATGTTGACTCCACAAGGTGTTGAAAGCGTTCCACAGGGAGGCTGGCCCATGTTGACTCCACAAGGTGTTGAAATCGTTCCACAGGGAGGCTGGCCCATGTTGACTCCACAAGGTGTGGAAATCGTTCCACAGGGAAGTGGCCCATGTTGACTCCAAAGCTTCCCACAGTTGTGTCCACTTGGCTGGATGTCCTCTGGGTGGTGGACCATTCTTGTCACACACAGGAAACCAACAGCACTGCAGTTAATGACACACTTAAACCGGAGCGCCTGACACCTACTACCAAAGGCATTTAACTATTTTGTCTTGCCCATTCACACGCTGAATGACACACATATGCAATCCATGTCTCAATTCTCTCGAAGCTTCCAAATCTTTATTTAACCCGTCTCCTCCCCTTCATCTACACTGATTGAAGTGGATTTATGCTAGCAAAAATGTAAAGGAACTCTCTGTTGGCTCCTGTAAATTCTAGATAATACTACTGCAGGTCACTAGTTATCTGTAGAGAGAGAGAGAGAGAGAGAGGTTAGGAGCAGTGTCCGTTGGTGTTGTTAGAGATGGACACGGGTGGGGGTGGGGGTGGGGTGGTGTGGACAACAACATTCCAGTCATTCCTCTGGCACTAAGCTGGTCAGACTGGGCCGCAGCACCAGTTACAGCAACACAGGTGAATTGCTGTGTTTACGTGTTGTTGTACTGAGGAGCAGACATACTGTCCTGTACTAGACTGCAGTGTAATGCCTGATGAGAAATATATTAGTCACTGTGTCATGCTACCACCAAGCATGACTAAGCAGAGAGAGAGAGAGAGACAGAGAGAGAGAGAGAGAGAGAGAGACAGAGAGAGAGAGAGAGAGAGACAGAGAGAGAGAGAGAGAGACAGAGAGAGAGAGAGAGAGACAGAGAGAGACAGAGAGAGAGAGAGAGACAGAGAGAGAGAGAGAGAGAGAGAGAGAGAGACAGAGAGAGAGAGAGTGAGACAGAGAGAGAGAGAGACAGAGAGAGAGAGAGAGAGAGAGACAGAGAGAGAGAGAGAGACAGAGAGAGAGAGAGAGACAGAGAGAGAGAGAGAGAGAGACAGAGAGAGAGAGAGAGACAGAGAGAGAGAGAGAGACAGAGAGAGAGAGAGAGAGAGAGAGAGAGAGAGAGAGAGAGAGAGAGAGAGAGAGAGAGAGAGAGAGAGAGAGAGAGAGAGAGAGAGAGAGAGAGAGAGTGTGTAGGTTATCAGTAGTTTTGACCCATTTCCCATGCCGTAGTTTTGAACCATTTCCCATGCCGTAGTTTTGAACCATTTCCCATGCCGTAGTTTTGAACCATTTCCCATGCCGTAGTTTTAAAACTCTGTGCGTAGTGCTAAAACAATGACATCATTGTTGAATTCTGACATAGTTCTATAGTTGCCATGGTGCCCTAGTATTAGCCTAAGCAAAGAGCTCCTATAGTCACTGCACATATTTAGTTATTTGTAGGTGTTTTTAATAGGGTATTTTTTAGCAGCTGTTTTGTTTTTGATAACGTAGAGTTTTTAATGCATATATCTGGTGTTTTTAAGCCACAAATTTGCAGATTGACTGACAGGTTAACACTTTTAGGCTTGGCCAGCTAGCTTTTTAAATATATTTTTTTATGAATCTGGACACAATACCATCTTTTTGGTTTCACCCGGCTTCCTGATCTTTAGAGAACATCATTTGAGGGGTCAACCTGAAGCGTGAGAGGAATGGGAGACAGAGGAACAGAGCAGTGCTGAGGCAGAGGACTCGTAGTGGAGGACAACTGGCTACTACTCTGACCTTTGTGTGGTGATCTATCTGGCACCCAGAGCTGCTGAGGCATCAATCACCCTGGTGGGCGTTACGCAGACTGGAAGAGGAGAGGTCCAGTAGCTGTAAGACTCAGGCTGGTTCCCAGACGTGCCCTCCTACAAGATCATCAGCAGACTCCATCAATATCATCTAGCATCCTCTATCTATCTCCCTCCCCTCAAGCCCTGAACTGAGCCTCTCTATCTTCAGAGGATGCAACTTTCAAAGCCTTGGCCTCTATTGGTTGACCTGTCATGATATATTACTTGTTTGTTTGTTTTGCTCTTGAAGCAAAAAAGCACTAAAGAAACATAATAAATTATAATAAATATAAATGATAATGATTTAATCAGTTCCATGGTTGCTATGGCACCGTGAGGTTGCCTAGGCAGAGAGCTCCTGTACATTTTGTCATTATTTAATCATTTTTCAGTGTTTTTTTTTAATTATTGCCAAATGTGTCTAGATTAAGTCTGGATTGCATCTATCTATTTGTTTCCTGCCTGTGAATTCATGGTAAATCATCTTTCTAAAGATAGCTAGCTAGCAATGCTACCAGGTTAGCCAGATAGGCTGGTCTATTCAAATCAAAATACATTATGTTTTGTTGTTTCAACAGCTTCCTGACCCAATGAGGAGAACTACAATGCATGGAGACAGGTAAGGACCATTTCATTGCTCAGGTTTCCTACGAAGTTATGAGCAGGCAGTCATTATCATGACTGAGTGAGAAGTCAAAAACGAACTTCATCTCATTCTACAAGACCAGAGAGTCAACGGCAGGGTGGCGAGGCGCTGGTGAAGAGTGAACTGTGCTGCCTGCCAATGGAGGACCTACTCATCTCCCCCTGTTGACCTCCTCCCTCTGCTCAAGCCATGTGGTTCCATATGTTGTAGGCTTGAAACACTCAACTTTCAACTCTAGCTGAAAATCATATTCCAGACATTCTCTATCATATATCTGTATTTTTTTATTCTTGTTTGTTTTGCTTTTTCAAGCACTTTGGAATAAAGTTGAATAAATTATTATAGTTATTATTATCTTTATGTCATTTTTCCAATAATCTGTTATTGTGACATCACAATGGAGAGCTGTATGGATTTCTCTCTGAACTAATCGTTATTGTGATGTCACAATCACAATGAGATGTCAGAACGTTCCATGGCATTGTGACATCATAATGGCTGGGATGATGATGATGATGGTCTCCTCTGTGATGTGGGGTCAGGAAACGGATGTGTTCTAACCTGCCCTCTGTCCACTTCATGTCCTTTGCCTTCCTCTCTCTTTCTGTTCCTGTGTGTTGGACCTCCAGGGAGTTAGAAAAGGATGTAATACACACACACTCCCGGGCCACCAGCTAGAAGATCATCAAGGACCTCAGCCATCCGAGCCACGGCCTGTTCACCCCTCTACCATCTAGAAGATCATCAAGGACCTCAGCCATCCGAGCCACGGCCTGTTCACCCCTCTACCATCTAGAAGATCATCAAGGACCTCAGCCATCCGAGCCACGGCCTGTACACCCCGCTACCATCTAGAAGATCATCAAGGACCTCAGCCATCCGAGCCACTGCCTGTTCACCCCTCTACCATCTAGAAGATCATCAAGGACCTCAGCCATCCGAGCCACTGCCTGTTCACCCCTCTACCATCTAGAAGATCATCAAGGACCTCAGCCATCCGAGCCACTGCCTGTTCACCCCGCTACCATCTAGAAGATCATCAAGGACCTCAGCCATCCGAGCCACGGCCTGTTCACCCCTCTACCATCTAGAAGATCATCAAGGACCTCAGCCATCCGAGCCACTGCCTGTACACCCCGCTACCATCTAGAAGATCATCAAGGACCTCAGCCATCCGAGCCACGGCCTGTACACCCCGCTACCATCTAGAAGATCATCAAGGACCTCAGCCATCCGAGCCACTGCCTGTTCACCCCGCTACCATCTAGAAGATCATCAAGGACCTCAGTCATCCGAGCCACTGCCTGTACACCCCGCTACCATCTAGAAGATCATCAAGGACCTCAGCCATCCGAGCCACTGCCTGTTCACCCCTCTACCATCTAGAAGATCATCAAGGACCTCAGCCATCCGAGCCACGGCCTGTTCACCCCGCCACCATCTAGAAGATCATCAAGGACCTCAGCCATCCGAGCCACTGCCTGTTCACCCCGCTACCATCTAGAAGATCATCAAGGACCTCAGCCATCCGAGCCACTGCCTGTTCACCCCGCTACCATCTAGAAGATCATCAAGGACCTCAGCCATCCGAGCCACTGCCTGTTCACCCCTCTACCATCTAGAAGATCATCAAGGACCTCAGCCATCCGAGCCACGGCCTGTTCACCCCGCCACCATCTAGAAGATCATCAAGGACCTCAGCCATCCGAGCCACTGCCTGTTCACCCCGCTACCATCTAGAAGATCATCAAGGACCTCAGCCATCCAAGCCACGGCCTGTTCACCCCGCTACCATCTAGAAGATCATCAAGGACCTCAGCCATCCGAGCCACGGCCTGTACACCCCGCTACCATCTAGAAGATCATCAAGGACCTCAGCCATCCGAGCCACGGCCTGTACACCCCGCTACCATCTAGAAGATCATCAAGGACCTCAGCCATCCGTGCCACGGCCTGTACACCCCGCTACCATCTAGAAGATCATCAAGGACCTCAGCCATCCGAGCCACGGCCTGTTCACCCCGCTACCATCTAGAAGATCATCAAGGACCTCAGCCATCCGAGCCACGGCCTGTTCACCCCGCCACCATCTAGAAGGCGGAGTCAGTAGAGGTGCATCAAAGCTGGGATCGAGACTCTGAAAAACAGCTTCTATCTCCAGGCCAGAAGGTTAAATAGTCATCACTCGTCTGCCTCCGCCCAGTACCCTGCCCTAAACAGTAGTCACTGTCACTATCCGGCATACCACCTTGTACTCAACCCTGCACCTTTAGAGACTGCTGCCCTAAACTTTAGTCACTGTCACTATCCGGCATACCACCCTGTACTCAACCCTGCACCTTAGAGACTGCTGCCCTATGTACATAGTCGTCTAATACTGGTCACTTTAATCATGTTTACATCCTGTTTTACCCACTTCATATGTATATACTGTATTCTAGTCCAAATGTATCCTATTTAACTATTGTTTTACATATACTATTTTCTACAGATATACTACATATTCTACAGATATACTACATATTCTACAGATATACTACATATTCTACAGATATACTACATATTCTACAGATATACTACATATTCTACAGATATACTACATATTCTACAGATATACTACATATTCTACAGATATACTACATATTCTACAGATATGCTACATATTCTACAGATATACTACATATTCTACAGATATACTACATATTCTATCCTACATATTCTACAGATATACTACATATTCTATCCTACATATTCTACAGATATACTACATATTCTACAGATATGCTACATATTCTACAGATATACTACATATTCTATAGATATACTACATATTCTACAGATATACTACATATTCTACAGATATGCTACATATTCTACAGATATACTACATATTCTACAGATATACTACATATTCTATCCTACATATTCTACAGATATACTACATATTCTATCCTACATATTCTACAGATATACTACATATTCTACAGATATGCTACATATTCTACAGATATACTACATATTCTACAGATATACTACATATTCTACAGATATACTACATATTCTACAGATATGCTACATATTCTACAGATATACTACATATTCTACAGATATACTACATATTCTACAGATATACTACATATTCTACAGATATACTACATATTCTACAGATATACTACATATTCTACAGATATACTACATATTCTACAGATATACTACATATTCTACAGATATACTACATATTCTACAGATATACTACATATTCTACAGATATACTACATATTCTACAGATATGCTACATATTCTACAGATATACTACATATTCTACAGATATACTACATATTCTATCCTACATATTCTACAGATATACTACATATTCTATCCTACATATTCTACAGATATACTACATATTCTACAGATATACTACATATTCTACAGATATACTACATATTCTACAGATATACTACATATTCTACAGATATGCTACATATTCTACAGATATACTACATATTCTACAGATATACTACATATTCTACAGATATACTACATATTCTACAGATATACTACATATTCTATCCTACATACTCTACAGATATGCTACATATTCTACAGATATACTACATATTCTACAGATATACTACATATTCTACAGATATGCTACATATTCTACAGATATACTACATATTCTACAGATATACTACATATTCTACAGATATACTACATATTCTACAGATATGCTACATATTCTACAGATATACTACATATTCTACAGATATACTACATATTCTATCCTACATATTCTACAGTTATACTATATATTCTACAGATATACTACATATTCTATCCTACATATTCTACAGATATACTACATATTCTATCCTACATATTCTACAGATATACTACATATTCTACAGATATACTACATATTCTACAGATATACTACATATTCTACAGATATACTACATATTCTACAGATATACTACATATTCTACAGATATGCTACATATTCTACAGATATACTACATATTCTACAGATATGCTACATATTCTACCCTACATATTCTATCCTACATACTCTACAGATATACTACATATTCTATCCTACATATTCTACAGATATACTACATACTCTACAGTTATATTATATATTCTACAGATATACTACATATTCTACAGATATACTACATATTCTACAGATATACTACATATTCTACAGATATACTATATATTCTATCCTACATATTCTATCCTACATATTCTACAGATATACTACATACTCTACAGTTATATTATATATCCTACAGATATACTACATATTCTACAGATATACTACATATTCTACAGATATACTACATATTCTACAGATATACTACATATCCTATTCTACGTACTCTACAGATATGCTACATATTCTACAGATATTCTACATATTCTACAGATATGCTACATATTCTACAGATATACTACATATTCTACAGATATACTATATATTCTACCCTACATATTCTACAGATATACTACATATTCTACAGATATACTATATATTCTATCCTACATATTCTATCCTACATATTCTACAGATATACTACATACTCTACAGTTATATTATATATCCTACAGATATACTACATATTCTACAGATATACTACATATTCTACAGATATACTACATATTCTACAGATATACTACATATTCTATCCTACATATTCTACAGATATACTACATATTCTACAGATATACTATATATCCTATCCTACATATTCTACAGATATACTACATATTCTACAGATATACTACATATTCTACAGATATACTACATATTCTATCCTACATATTCTACAGATATACTACATATTCTACAGATATACTACATATCCTATCCTACATATTCTACAGATATACTATATATTCTATCCTACATATTCTACAGATATACTACATATTCTACAGATATTCTATATATTATATCCTACATATTCTACAGATACACTATATATTCTATCCTACATATTCTACAGATATACTACATATTCTACAGATATACTATATATTCTATCCTACATATTCTACAGATATACTACATATTCTACAGATATACTACATATTCTACAGATATACTACATATTCTACAGATATTCTATATATTCTATCCTACATATTCTACAGATACACTATATATTCTATCCTACATATTCTACAGATATACTACATATTCTACAGATATACTATATATTCTATCCTACATATTCTACAGATATACTACATATTCTACAGATATACTACATATTCTACAGATATACTACATATTCTACAGATATACTATATATTCTATCCTACATATTCTACAGATATACTACATATTCTACAGATATACTACATATTCTACAGATATACTACATATTCTACCCTACATATTCTACAGATATACTATATATTCTATCCTACATATTCTACAGATATACTACATATTCAACAGATATACTATATATTCTACAGATATACTACATATTCTACAGATATACTACATATTCTACAGATATACTATATATTCTATCCTACATATTCTACAGATATACTACATATTCTACAGATATACTACATATTCTACAGATATACTATATATTCTATCCTACATATTCTACAGATATACTACATATTCTACAGATATACTACATATTCTACAGATATACTACATATTCTACAGATATACTACATATTCTACAGATATACTACATATTCTACAGATATACTACATATTCTACAGATATACTATATATTCTATCCTACATATTCTACAGATATACTACATATTCTACAGATATACTACATATTCTACAGATATACTACATATTCTACCCTACATATTCTACAGATATACTATATATTCTATCCTACATATTCTACAGATATACTACATATTCTACAGATATACTACATATTCTACAGATATACTACATATTCTACAGATATACTATATATTCTATCCTACATATTCTACAGATATACTACATATTCTACAGATATACTACATATTCTACAGATATACTACATATTCTACAGATATACTATATATTCTATCCTACATATTCTACAGATATACTACATATTCTACAGATATACTACATATTCTACAGATATACTACATATTCTACAGATATACTACATATTCTACCCTACATATTCTACAGATATACTACATATTCTACCCTACATATTCTACAGATATACTACATATTCTATCCTACATACTCTACAGATATACTACATATTCTACAGATATACTACATATTCTATCCTACATACTCTACAGATATACTACATATTCTACAGATATACTACATATTCTACAGATATACTACATATTCTATCCTACATATTCTACAGATATATTATATATCCTACAGATATACTATATTTTCTACAGATATACTACATATTCTACAGTTATACTTTATATATTCTACAGATATACTATATATTCTATCCATATACTGTCCATATCTATGTTCTATCATATATATATATATATATTTATATTCCGGACTCTGACATTGCTCATACTAATATTTCTCCATTACATGATTTTACTTTTTTAGTGTTGAGTGTATTGTTTTATATTGTTAGATATTACTGCACTGTTGGGAGCTAGAAACATAAGCATTGCACTACTACACTATAACATCTGCTAAGCATGTGTCACCACCAATACACTTCGATTTGACTTTTCATTTGAATTGCCTCTAGATATATATATATATATGTGAGCGACAACCATGCTTTGACGTTGCAATGCCTGATGGTAAGTACAGTGACCGGCCACTAGGTCTAAATGTATTCTGCTTTCATTCAACTGTTTATTGGTTACTGATCCGGCGTGGCTGGAACATGCACACTCCACTCCGGGTTTTCCTCTGTGCCGTTGGGCTACTCACAGCCTCTAGCTGGTTTTGACTAAACTCTCGTCCTGATATCGCTCCGCTGGCATGGAGGAGGATAGGTCTTGATGATTGTGATGGTGGCAGCGAACAGCTACTAGCGACCAGCCGAGAGATCACGGCCACCGCGGGTGTCTTCAGGATTTCGCTGTGCACCAGTTCACGGGACCCGGTTCCCTATCACGACAACTCTTCTTCACGTTCAGCTTAAGGATTTTTACCGACCAAACCAATGAAATGCAGCAAGTTCACGGAGCAACTCCGGAGCCCCTTCGGTTCAAACAGCAAAACTTTTTCACAAAGGACAACATAATAAAACAACGGCGAGCTCGAGGCAGCGTCGGTCTGTTATGTGTGTGAGTGGGAATCGGAGGCAGTGATGATCGCCTGTAGCTTAATATCCGGTTGTTTCCTATGGACTTATTACCTTTGCTAATAGTCTGGCCGCGGTTGATGTGTTGATTTATACGGACCAGCTTGCTCGCTCTTGAAGCCTTCGTGCTGGGCTATGGGATATTGTTATCGGTGTTTTTCATGGACGGGACAAGGTGATATTTGAAAACCGTGTTGAATGGTGGAGCCTCCGCGTCCTGTCCCGAAGGAGGGAACAAGAATCAACACCGATCACCGTTTGTTTACTGTCCTTACGGTCATTTGAATCACCCGGTCCGTCTTGTTCGTCATTTAATCTAACTACCATCTCCCGTTTCCCAGTAACATTTATCCTAGAAGACGAAGAGACTACTTTGAGGCTTGAGGGGAATCAAAACTTAGTCCAAAATACTATCATTTCGGGTGAATGATGGGGGACTTTGCAACCCCCGCTGCCGCGAACGGCAGTAACATTTGCATCAACAACAATGCCATGGCGAGTGGCATGAATCCGGGTGTAAACCCCAACAACGTGGGCATACCCAAACACAGCACGGTCGTGGAGAGACTACGGCAGAGGATAGAAGGGTGCAGGCGGCACCATGTCAACTGTGAGAACCGTTACCAGCAAGCCCACGCCGAGCAGCTGGAGCTCGAGCGGAGGGAGACGGTGAGTCTCTACCAGCGGAGCCTGGAGCAGAGGGCGAAGAAGTCTGCCAACAGCAAGCATCAGAGTAAACAGCAAGACCCCGAGTCGGCGTCTTCGACGGAGCAGAGGAACAACACACTTATAGCGGTAAGTTAAAGACACGGTCACCGGGCCAAGATGCCCGTGGTTTTAGTCTACTCTACATAGTACACACACTACCCCCCCCCCACACCCCCGTTAAGTTGGGCTACATCTCCTTCGCCCCCGCCGGAAAAGTTGAGATCATTCTTGTAACTGCGCTTCAGTGAACTGCTTTGAACTCACTCTACGGTTGTTTCAAAACAGTGTGCCAACAAGCGCTTGTGTTTACAAAGTACACAATCCACTCACTTCCCTCTTTGTAGCCAACAACTAACTTTGCGCCTTGTTGTATTTTCATAAAATCTCTTTCCGACTGTGGGAGCCCTTTTGAGAGCAATGCTGCTGTTTTGCTTTTAGCCCAGGCTAACGTTAGCATCGGAAGCTAACTGGGGAGAGTGTCCATAGTTAGCATCGGAAGCTAACTGGGGAGAGTGTCCATAGTTAGCATATGAAGCTAACTGGGGAGAGTGTCCATAGTTAACGTTAGCATAGGAAGCTAACTAGGGAGAGTGTCCATAGTTAGTGTTAGCATAGGAAGCTAACTGGGGAGAGTGTCCATAGTTAGTGTTAGCATAGGAAGCTAACTGGGGAGAGTGTCCATAGTTAGCATCGGAAGCTAACTGGGGAGAGTGTCCATAGTTAGCGTTAGCATAGGAAGCTAACTAGTGAGAGTGTCCATAGTTAGCATCGGAAGCTAACTGGGGAGAGTGTCCATAGTTAGCATAGGAAGCTAACTGCGGAGAGTGTCCATAGTTAGTTGGTTGAACACGTTTTCGGGGGGACTACTTGATATGCGGATTACTTTTAAACTGTCGGACGAAGTTCCACACGAGTTGTTTTGTCTTTGGTAGTTTAACTGTTACATTTTTCTCTGCGGAAACTTGTTGCAACATTGTTTTCCTGCTCAGCAGCCATTCTCGCCCACGGTTGATCACATTGATGCCAGCATTTTCCAGTTGTTAATAACAGTAAAGCACATTTCCAGCTGTACTTCAAATATGAATCTCATAACGGTTGAGAGTACTATAGTAGCCCAAATATGTCTCCAGTCGTGATTTCTACTTGACAGTCTCGTCAAGGTGTGTGAGGGGGAAACAGACGCAGAATAACAACATACTAGACTACTAGACATCTTGATAAATCAAGAAGCTACTCGACAGGGACGTAATAAACCTATAGGCTACTGTCTGAACTTTAGTTTAGCGGGGTGATGATAGAATAGTCTAATACTACACTGTTATGTGGATAGATAACTTTCGCTTTTGATAGAGCTAGATTAACAGACAATGACCAATGCATTACGGTGTATTCCGATTGTATGATGAAACATCGTATGTTTATGTTCACTATTAATTCGCTATTAAACTGATTATGGCAGTAGGCAGATTATGCAATAGTCTTTTTTATCATAAATCGGTGTAAAGTCAATATCGAAGTAACCACACAACGATTAAACACCCATTTTTTTATTTATTTTTTTAAATATATGTTTTTAATGTTTCCGATTATTAGGGCATGTAAACATCTTAATATAATAATTGACGCTCCAGCAGTTGATCTGCGCATGTGTCAGCACCAGCCGAGGGGGAGGTGTCCTCTGTAGCACGAGTGTTGATTTGTGCGTTGTGAACCGTCTTTGGGATCACGACTTTAAAACCATAAGCCTCTGTGAAAAGGAGAAACCAAGAGACAATTATCTCTCTCCTTGTTCATTCACACCTCTACAACAGCGAGTCGGAATGCGACGACATAGGCCCTTTTGTTGTAGCCGGGGCCAAAATGCCTTTCAAATGCTAAGTGGTGTCTCGTTGGCGCTCTCCTTTCTGGAGGCAACCTACTAGGTAGCAAACAAGGAGGAGATAACGCTACTCCCCCCCTCCGTCTCGCCGTTTTTAAGAGTCGTATGTCGCGGAGAGGCAGCGGTGATTGCAATAGAAAAACGACCTACCGCTTCGTGTGGACGTTTAACCGAACCGCCCATTAGCTGCTCTTAAGGAAACAGTAGCACCGTTTCATATATTTCTTTTCACTCTCTCTTCTATCTCCCTTTCCCTGCCTGAGCCCAGAAAGAGACCCACTACTAGGCGGCAGCTAGATGGCTGTATTCACTCTATATGTTGCAAACCAAGGCTCAGGCAGTAGCTTACAAAACTATACATTCGAATGTTATCGGTCACTTATCGGTCACATACACGTGATTAGCAGATGTTATTGCCGGTGTCGCGAAATGCTTGTGTTTCTAGCTACGACGGTGCGGTAATATCTAACAAATAATATCTAACAAATGACACAAGGTAGACCCAATACACACATATAAGTAGGCATTAATTAAGACTATATACATATGGATGAGCGATGTCAGAGCGGAACGGACTAAGGTGCAGTAGAATAGTATAGAAGTGCGCGTGAGATGGTCGCTCTGTAGAGCCCCGCAAAACGGTTTGTGTCCTAAATGGCAGCCTATTCCCTATAGGATCTGGTCAAAAGTAGTGCACTAAATAGGAAATAGGGTGCCATTTGAGATGGAGCCTAGGTTCTCTCTCTCGCCCCATAAGGTCCCAGACACACCCGTGGGGAGGCACGACAGCCCCTGTAATTATGGTAAACATTAGGCAGCTATTAGAGTGAGAGGAGGGAGCCCTTTGGATTTCATGCTGCCTTTACCCATCAGCCACCACTATTACAGGCTTAGGAAGGTCTCCTCTGTGGTCGTCTCTTCTCACAGCCGTTGAACCCTGAGTCTGGCGAGAGAGACCGTCTCTTTGGAGATGAGAGCAGACTGCCTCGGTGCAAGAAGTCTACTGCCATGTCTGGGATCGTGTCCTCAGGAGGCTATTTGCCTTGTCAAGTGGTCTAATAACTAGTGATATCTAGGCAGTGTATGTTGTTATTACATCAGCTCATATCGGAGCGTGGATTCTCTCTCCTCTCCAGTCTACACACCTTCTCTGTCTGTGTTGGGTTCTCTCTCCTCTCCAGTCTACACACCTTCTCTGTCTCTGTCTGTGTCGGGGTCTCTGTCCCTCCAGTCTACACACCTGTCCTTCTCTGTCTCTGTCTGTGTTGGGGTCTCTCTCCTCTCCAGTCTGCACACCTTCTCTGTCTCTGTCTGTGTTGGGGTCTCTGTCCCTCCAGTCTACACACCTGTCCTTGTCTGTCTGTGTCACTCGTTCCACAGTGTTGTGTTGAAGCTAACTGGAGAGCTGTGTGTTGTAGGTCAGTAGTGTAACCCTCAGGTTATAACTAGTCTGTTAATACTCACAAAGGGGTTATAAACCCTTTATTACCAGTCTACACAGCATATAAACATTCAGGTTTACATAACTGTGTGCTGTGTTTCGCTGGACACAGACAAGCTCAGGCCAGAGTTGGTATCTGTCCCACGACTCCTCTCCTTGGCATGCACTCTAGTATGGAATGACACACACACTCTCCTGGCAGAATGGATGGAGTGTGGGTGGCTGAGTTTCATTTATTTTCTGTCCCACTGAGGTGTTCCTCTTCTCCTTCTCTGCCCCCCCCCCCCCCCTGTTCCTCTGCTCTCCTCCCTTCCTCTTCCCCTCATGGTCTTCTCCTCTCCCCTCTGACTCTACCTCTCTACCATTCTCCTCTCCCCTCTGACTCTACCTCTCTACCATTCTCCTCTCCCCTCTGACTCTACCTCTCTACCATTCTCCTCTCCCCTCTGACTCTACCTCTCTACCATTCTCCTCTCCCCTCTGACTCTACCTCTCTACCATTCTCCTCTCCCCTCTGACTCTACCTCTCTACCATTCTCCTCTCCCCTCTGACTCTACCTCTCAACCATTCTCCTCTCCCCTCTGACTCTACCTCTCTACCATTCTCCTCTCCCCTCTGACTCTACCTCTCTACCATTCTCCTCTCCCCTCTGACTCTACCTCTCTACCATTCTCCTCTCTTCCTAACTTTTTCCTCCCTCTCCAGTCTCTCCCCCTCTCCTCCTATCCTCCCCTCCCTCCCCCTCCTATCCCCCCTCTCCTCCTCTCCTCCTATCCTCCCCTATCCTCCTCTCCTCCTATCCTCCCCTCTCCTCCTATCCCCCCTCTCCTCCTATCCTCCCCTCCCTCCCCCTCCTATCCCCTCTCTCCTCCTATCCTCCCCTCTCCTCCTATCCCCCCTATCCTCCTATCCCCCCTCTCCTCCTATCCCCCCTCTCCTCCTATCCTATCCTCCCCTCCCTCCCTCCCCCTCATATCCTCCCTCTCCTCCTATCCTCCCCTCCCTCCCCCTCCTATCCCCCCTCTCCTCCTATCCTCCCCTCCCTCCCCCTCCTATCCCCCCTCTCCTCCTATCCTCCCCTCCTATCCTCCCCTCTCCTCCTATCCTCCCCTCCTCCTATCCTCCCCTCTCCTAATATCCCCCCTCTCCTCCTATCCTCGCCTCGCTCCCCCTCCTATCCTCCCCTCTCCTCCTATCCTCTCCTATCCTCCCCTCTCCTCCTATCCCCCCTCTCCTCCTATCCCCCCTCTCCTCCTATCCTCCCCTCCCTCCCCCTCCTATCCTCCCCTCTCCTCCTATCCCCCCTCTCCTCCTATCCCCCCTCTCCTCCTATCCTCCCCTCCCTCCCCCTCCTATCCCCCCTCTCCTCCTATCCTACCCTCCCTCCCCCCCTCTCCTCCTATCCTCCCCTCCCTCCCTCCCCCTCCTATCCTCCCTCTCCAGTGTCCCTCCCCCTCTCCCCCTATCCTACCCTCCCTCCCCCTCCTATCCCCTCCCCCTCTCCCTCCCTGCTATCCGGTGTCAGTATTATCTAAAGTGGTGGTGGTATATATTGTTAATACAGTCTGGGATCGCTGCCCAGTAGCTATATTTAACCCAGTGAGCTGGCATGGAGCTGACACACACACACACACACACACACACACAGAGGAGGCCCGTGGACGCCGAAATCACACGCAGTGTACAACCCGCCAAACTACCCCTCAATCACAACAGGGCTCAGAGCTGCTCTCTCTCTTCATATTCTGCTGTTTTCTCTCTGTCTCTGGGATTCCCCTCTCTCTCTGTCTCTCTCTCTCTCTCTCTCTCTCTCTCTCTCTCTCCTCCTCCTCTACATCTCTCTCTCTCTCTCTCTCTCTCTCCTCCTCCTACATCTCTCTGTCTCTGTCTCTCTCCTCCTCTACATCTCTCTCTCTCTCTCTCTCTCTCTGTCTCTCTCCTCCTCCTCTACATCTCTCTGTCTCTGGGATTCCTCTCTCTCTCTCTCTCTCTCTGTCTCTCTCTCTCCTCCTCCTCTACATCTCTCTGTCTATGGGATTCCTCTCTCTCTCTCTCTCTCTCTCCTCCTCCTCTACATCTCTCTGTCTCTGGGATTCCTCTCTCTCTCTGGCTCTCCCCTCCTCCTTTCGGTGTCTCTCTCCTCCTCCTCTACATCTCTCTGTCTCTGGGATTCCTCTCTCTCTCTCTCTCTCTCTGGCTCTCCCCTCTTCCTTTCGGTGTCTCTCTCCTCCTCCCCTACCTCTCTCTGTTTCGTACCCCCCCCTCTCCTTCTCTCTGTGTGGATGTTTTTAATTTGGCCAGGCTATGTGACCACATTCCCCTCCTTCCAGGCACGTCCACATGTTCATCAGGCTGGCCTGCACCCTGTACTAGGCCTCTCTCCACAGCCTCACACTGTGTACGCAGAGAAGTCAGTGTGTCCCTGTGTGTGTCCCTGTGTGTGTCCCTGTGTGTGTCCCTGTCTGTGAGCGTGTCCCTGTCTGTGTCCCTGTCTGTGTGTGTGTGAGCGTGTCCCTGTGTGTGTCCCTGTGTGTGTGTGTGTGTCCCTGTGTGTGTGTGAGTAATGTTATGTTCTTCTCTAA
>NW_023493658.1:1551326-1566326 GCF_013265735.2 Oncorhynchus mykiss
TATGATCTCTGTGTGTGTGTGTCCTTTATGTTCTCTGTGTGTGTGTGTGTGTGTGTCCTTTATGTTCTATGTTCTCTGTGTGTGTGTCCTCTATGTTCCCTGTGTGTGTGTCCTCTATGTTCTCTGTGTGTGTGTGTGTGTCCTCTATGTTCTCTCTGTGTGTGTGTGTGTCCTCTATGTTCTCTGTCTGTGTGTGTGTGTGTCCTCTATGTTCTCTGTGTGTGTGTGTCCTCTATGATCTCTGTGTGTGTGTGTCCTTTATGTTCTCTGTGTGTGTGTGTGTCCTCTATGTTCTCTGTGTGTGTGTGTGTGTCCTCTATGTTCTCTGTCTGTGTGTGTCCTCTATGTTCTCTGTCTGTGTGTGTCCTCTATGTTCTCTGTGTGTGTGTGTGTGTGTCCTCTATGTTCTCTGTGTGTGTGTGTGTGTGTCCTCTATATTCTCTGTGTGTGTGTGTGTGTCCTCTGTGTTCTCTGTGTGTGTGTATCCTCTATGATCTCTGTGTGTGTGTGCTTTATGTTCTCTGTGTGTGTGTGTGTGTCCTTTATGTTCTATGTTCTCTGTGTGTGTGTCCTCTATGTTCCCTGTGTGTGTGTCCTCTATGTTCTCTGTGTGTGTGTGTGTGTCCTCAATGTTCTCTGTGTGTGTGTGTGTGTCCTCTATGTTCTCTCTGTGTGTGTGTGTGTCCTCTATGTTCTCTGTCTGTGTGTGTGTGTGTCCTCTGTTCTCTGTGTGTGTGTGTCCTCTATGATCTCTGTGTGTCTATGTTCTCTGTGTGTGTGTGTCCTTTATGTTCTCTGTGTGTGTGTCCTTTATGTTCTCTGTGTGTGTGTGTGTGTGTCCTTTGTTCTCTCTCTGTGTGTGTGTGTCCTTTATGTTCTCTCTGTGTGTGTGTGTTAGTGTGTGTGTGTTAGTGTGTGTGTGTCCTCTATATTCTCTGTTTGTGTGTGTGTTAGTGTCTGTGTGTGTCCTCTATGTTCTCTCTGTGTGTGTGTGTCCTCTATGTTCTCTCTGTGTGTGTGTGTGTGTGTGTGTGTGTCCTCTATGTTCTCTGTGTGTGTGTGTGTGTGTGTGTGTCCTCTATGTTCTCTCTGTGTGTGTGTGTGTGTGTGTGTGTGTGTGTGTGTCCTCTATGTTCTCTGTGTGTGTGTGTGTGTCCTCTATGTGTGATGTTTGATGTTATTCCTGCTGGAGAAACACCTTCCAATTGAACCCCTCCATGACATTTTTATCAACATTCCCTGGGAGTGTGTGTGTGTGTGTGTGTGTGTGTGTCTGCGTGCAAGTGGGTGTGTCTAAGTGAGAGCACGTGTGTGTGTGTGTGTGTGTGTGTGTGTGTGTCTGCGTGCAAGTGGGTGTGTCTAAGTGAGAGCACGTGTGTGTGGTGCCCCAGGCTGCATCAATAGCCATTAGAGCACCAGGCTGAGTAATGGTGCTACAGTGGGTCCTGCAGAAACAACACATTATCTGATAACACTGCAGAGACATTATGAGGAATAAAACATTGAGGGGGAGAGAGAGTCTTTAGAACAGGAGAAGAGGAGACACGTCTGGGACCTGGTTGAAAGGGATTGTTCCTTTTTGATTTAAGTGTGTGTAAATGTTGTGGTTCTGAGTAGGAGGAGTTGATTGGTTGAAAAAGGAGTATTGCTCTTCATCATTACAATTCATATTTCTATATTTCCATAATTCTCTATCCCTCTTTCCCTCCTCTAGTCTTTCTCCTCCCCTCGCATTTCTCTCTCTCTCTCGTCCTCCCTGTTCTCATCTCTCCATCATCCTCTCTCTCGTCCTCCCTATTCTCATCATTCCTCTCTCTCTCATCCTCCCTATTCTCATCTCTCCTTCCTCTGTCTCTGTCTCTCTCTCTCTCTCTCTCTCTCTGTCTCTCTCTCTCGTCCTCCCTATTCTCATCTCTCCCTCCTCTCAGTGAGCAGCCCAGTCAGGCTGTAGTGTGTTAATGACTTCCTGGTAGCTTCCTAAAATAGCCCTGATAACAATCACAAACAAGGAAGAGAACAGGTCTGACGTCTCACCCCCCCCTTTTCTCTCTCTGTCCATCCAGTTAAATGGTTGTTTGCTTTGGGGAGAAGAGGAAGGAGAAAATTACTCCTCCTCTCACATTCTCTGTGTGTCTTTCCCCCTCTTTTTCTCTCGCTCACTCCCCGTCTCCCTCTCTCTCTCTCTGCCCTCTTTCTTTCTCTCTCTCCTCTCTCTGCCCTCTCTTTCTCTCTCTCTCTGCCCTCTGCCCTTTCTTTCTTTCTCTCTCTCTGCTCTCTGCCCTCTCTCTGCCCTCTCTTTCTCTCTCTCTGCCCTCTGCCCTCTCTCTGCCCTCTCTTTCTCTCTCTCTGCCCTCTGCCCTCTCTCTGCCCTCTCTTTCTTTCTCTCTCTCTGCCCTCTGCCCTCTCTCTGCCCTCTCTTTCTCTCTCTCTGCCCTCTACCCTCTCTCTGCCCTCTCTCTGCCCTCTCTTTCTTTCTCTCTCTCTCTGCCCTGTGCCCTCTCTCTGCCCTCTGCCCTCTCTCTGCCCTCTCTTTCTTTCTCACTCTCCTCTCTCTGCCCTCTCTTTCTTTGTCTCTCTCTGCCCTCTCTGCCCCCTCTCTCTCTCTCTGCCCTCTCTTTCTCTCTCTCCTCTCTCTGCCCTCTCTCTCTCTCTGCCCTCTCTCTATCTTTCACTACATTTTAACTACAGCCGGACCGATGTATATCGATCGATTGGTTCACTGATAATATAGGCTGACCATTTAACTCTATATTGGTATAGGCTGATGTTGACCATTTAACTCTATATTGGTACAGACTAATGTTGACCATTTAACTCTATATTGATACAGACTGATGTTGACCATTTAACTCTATATTGGTATAGGCTGATATTGACCATTTAACTCTATATTGGTACAGACTGATGTTGACCATTTAACTCTATATTGGTACAGACTGATGTTGACCATTTAACTCTATATTGGTACAGACTGATGTTGACCATTTAACTCTATATTGGTACAGGCTGATGTTGACCATTTAACTCTATATTGGTACAGACTGATGTTGACCATTTAACTCTATATTGGTGCAGACTGATGTTGACCATTTAACTCTATATTGGTATAGGCTGATGTTGACCATTTAACTCTATATTGGTGCAGACTGATGTTGACCATTTAACTCTATATTGGTACAGGCTGATGTTGACCATTTAACTCTATATTGGTGCAGACTGATGTTGACCATTTAACTCTATATTGGTATAGGCTGATGTTGACCATTTAACTCTATATTGGTATAGGCTGATGTTGACCATTTAACTCTATATTGGTGCAGACTGATGTTGACCATTTAACTCTATATTGGTACAGGCTGATGTTGACCATTTAACTCTATATTGGTACAGACTGATGTTGACCATTTAACTCTATATTGGTACAGACTGATGTTGACCATTTAACTCTATATTGGTACAGACTGATGTTGACCATTTAACTCTATATTGGTATAGGCTGATAACTCAATGTGATCATTCTCATGTTATTTTTGTCACAATGTATGAAATCATGTGGAGTCTAGTTATGGACAATTGCTCTTTTGGATGTTTATGAGAATTCAGTGTGGGAAAATGACACCTTTTAATTCTTTAACCCCCCAAAACAACCCAAAACAAAACATGGCGCCCTTCCTGAACTGTCATCATGTTTAGCCAAACAGCTTGTGTTGAGCTTTATATATATATATTTCTAAAGAGGTGCTTTACACCTGCAACGGACAAACATGAAATATGAACCCAGCTTTCTCTACCACCTGAGAAGGAGAGGCGGAATGGGAGAGGAGAGGCGGAACGCACTGATGTCGGAAGTCGGACATTTCCCAGTTCCCAGTTGTCTTGAACGCACTGATGTCGGAAGTCGGACATTTCCCAGTTGTCTTGAACGCACTGATGTCGGAAGTCGGAAATTTCCCAGTTGTCTTGAATGCGGCTCTGAAGTCGGACATTTCCCAGTTGTCTTGAACGCGGCACTGATGCAGACGAGAGCACTGCTGACCCCACGTTCACACCGATATGAGCTGTTGACCGTTACCGTCAGTTTTAAAGTTCTGTGGGAGACGGCAGGGCTTTTTATCCCCATTCACCAGTCTAGTGCAGCCGTTTCCCTGGACCAGTCTAGTGCAGCCGTTTCCCTGGACCAGTCTAGTGCAGCCGTTTCCCTGGACCAGTCTAGTGCAGCCGTTTCCCTGGACCAGTCTAGTGCAGCTGTTTCCTTGGACCAGTCTAGTGCAGCCGTTTCCCTGGACCAGTCTAGTGCAGCCGTTTCCCTGGACCAGTCTAGTGCAGCCGTTTCCCTGGACCAGTCTAGTGCAGCTGTTTCCTTGGACCAGTCTAGTGCAGCTGTTTCCTTGGACCAGTCTAGTGCAGCTGTTTCCCTGGTCCAGTCTAGTGCAGCTGTTTCCCTGGTCCAGTCTAGTGCAGCTGTTTCCCTGGTCCAGTCTAGTGCAGCTGTTTCCCTGGACCAGTCTAGTGCAGCCGTTTCCCTGGACCAGTCTAGTGCAGCCGTTTCCCTGGACCAGTCTAGTGCAGCCGTTTCCCTGGACCAGTCTAGTGCAGCTGTTTCCTTGGACCAGTCTAGTGCAGCTGTTTCCTTGGACCAGTCTAGTGCAGCTGTTTCCCTGGTCCAGTCTAGTGCAGCTGTTTCCCTGGTCCAGTCTAGTGCAGCTGTTTCCCTGGACCAGTCTAGTGCAGCTGTTTCCCTGGACCAGTCTAGTGCAGCTGTTTCCCTGGTCCAGTCTAGTGCAGCTGTTTCCCTGGACCAGTCTAGTGCAGCTGTTTCCCCTGATCCAGTCTAGTGCAGCTGTTTCCCTGGACCAGTCTAGTGCAGCCTTGGTCCAGTCTAGTGCAGCTGTTTCCCTGGACCAGTCTAGTGCAGCTGTTTCCCTGGACCAGTCTAGTGCAGCTGTTTCCCTGGTCCAGTCTAGTGCAGCTGTTTCCTTGGACCAGTCTAGTGCAGCTGTTTCCCCTGGTCCAGTCTAGTGCAGCTGTTTCCCTGGTCCAGTCTAGTGCAGCCTTGGACCAGTGTAGTGCAGCTGTTTCCCTGGACCAGTCTAGTGCAGCTGTTTCCCTGGTCCAGTCTAGTGCAGCTGTTTCCCCTGTTCCAGTCTAGTGCAGCTGTTTCCCCTGGTCAAGTCTAGTGCAGCTGTTCCCCTGGACCAGTCTAGTGCAGCTGTTTCCCTGGACCAGTCTAGTGCAGCTGTTTCCCCTGGTCCAGTCTAGTGTAGCCTTGGACCAGTCTAGTGCAGCTGTTTCCTTGGACCAGTCTAGTGCAGCTGTTTCCCTGGTCCAGTCTAGTGCAGCTGTTTCCTCTGGTCCAGTCTAGTGCAGCTGTTTCCCCTGGTCCAGTCTAGTGCAGCCTTGGACCAGTCTAGTGCAGCTGTTTCCCTGGTCCAGTCTAGTGCAGCTGTTTCCCTGGACCAGTCTAGTGCAGCTGTTTCCCTGGTCCAGTCTAGTGCAGCTGTTTCCCTGGACCAGTCTAGTGCAGCTGTTTCCCTGGTCCAGTCTAGTGCAGCTGTTTTCCCTGGACCAGTCTAGTGCAGCTGTTTCCCTGGTCCAGTCTAGTGCAGCTGTTTCCCCTGGTCCAGTCTAGTGCAGCCTTGGACCAGTCTAGTGCAGCTGTTTCCCTGGACCAGTCTAGTGCAGCTGTTTCCCTGGTCCAGTCTAGTGCAGCTGTTTCCCCTGGTCCAGTCTAGTGCAGCTGTTTCCCTGGACCAGTCTAGTGCAGCTGTTTTCCCTGGACCAGTCTAGTGCAGCTGTTTCCCCTGGTCCAGTCTAGTGCAGCCTTGGACCAGTCTAGTGCAGCTGTTTCCCTGGACCAGTCTAGTGCAGCTGTTTCCCTGGTCCAGTCTAGTGCAGCTGTTTCCCCTGGTCCAGTCTAGTGCAGCTGTTCCCCTGGACCAGTCTAGTGCAGCTGTTTCCCTGGACCAGTCTAGTGCAGCTGTTTCCCCTGGTCCAGTCTAGTGCAGCCTTGGACCAGTCTAGTGCAGCTGTTTCCTTGGACCAGTCTAGTGCA
This sequence comes from Oncorhynchus mykiss, assembly GCF_013265735.2. Lineage (NCBI taxonomy): Eukaryota > Metazoa > Chordata > Actinopteri > Salmoniformes > Salmonidae > Oncorhynchus > Oncorhynchus mykiss. The sequence continues at coordinate 1,557,379 of NW_023493658.1, forward strand.
GCTGTTTCCCTGGTCCAGTCTAGTGCAGCTGTTTCCCCTGGTCCAGTCTAGTGCAGCTGTTTCCCCTGGTCCAGTCTAGTGCAGCCTTGGACCAGTCTAGTGCAGCTGTTTCCCTGGTCCAGTCTAGTGCAGCTGTTTCCCCTGGTCCAGTCTAGTGCAGCTGTTTCCCCTGGTCCAGTCTAGTGCAGCCGTGGACCAGTCTAGTGCAGCTGTTTCCCTGGACCAGTCTAGTGCAGCTGTTTCCCTGGTCCAGTGTAGTGCAGCTGCTTCCCTGGACCAGTCTAGTGCAGCTGTTTCCTTGGACCAGTCTAGTGCAGCTGTTTCCCTGGACCAGTCTAGTGCAGCTGTTTCCCTGGTCCAGTCTAGTGCAGCTGTTTCTCCCTGGTCCAGTCTAGTGCAGCTGTTTCCCTGGACCAGTCTAGTGCAGCTGTTTCCCTGGTCCAGTCTAGTGCAGCTGTTTCCCCTGGTCCAGTCTAGTGCAGCCTTGGACCAGTCTAGTGCAGCTGTTTCCCTGGACCAGTCTAGTGCAGCTGTTTCCCTGGTCCAGTCTAGTGCAGCTGTTTCCCTGGTCCAGTCTAGTGCAGCTGTTTCCCTGGACCAGTCTAGTGCAGCTGTTTCCCTGGTCCAGTCTAGTGCAGCTGTTTCCCTGGGCCAGTTTAGTGCAGCTGTTTCCCTGGTATAGTCTAGTGCAGCTGTTTCCCTGGTCCAGTCTAGTGCAGCTGTTTCCCTGGTCCAGTCTAGTGCAGCTGTTTCCCTGGACCAGTCTAGTGCAGCTGTTTCCCTGGACCAGTCTAGTGCAGCTGTTTCCCTGGTCCAGTCTAGTGCAGCTGTTTCCCTGGTCCATTCTAGTGCAGCTGTTTCCCTGGACCAGTCTAGTGCAGCTGTTTCCCCTGGTCCAGTCTAGTGCAGCTGTTTCCCTGGACCAGTCTAGTGCAGCTGTTTCCCTGGTCCAGTCTAGTGCAGCTGTTTCCCTGGTCCAGTCTAGTGCAGCTGTTTCCCTGGACCAGTCTAGTGCAGCTGTTTCCCTGGACCAGTCTAGTGCAGCTGTTTCCCTGGACCAGTCTAGTGCAGCTGTTTCCCTGGACCAGTCTAGTGCAGCTGTTTCCCTGGACCAGTCTAGTGCAGCTGTTTCCCTGGACCAGTCTAGTGCAGCTGTTTCCCTGGACCAGTCTAGTGCAGCTGTTTCCCTGGACCAGTCTAGTGCAGCTGTTTCCCTGGACCAGTCTAGTGCAGCTGTTTCCCTGGTCCAGTCTAGTGCAGCTGTTTCCCTGGACCAGTCTAGTGCAGCTGTTTCCCTGGACCAGTCTAGTGCAGCTGTTTCCCTGGACCAGTCTAGTGCAGCTGTTTCCCTGGACCAGTCTAGTGCAGCTGTTCCCCTGGACCAGTCTAGTGCAGCTGTTTCCCCTGTACCAGTCTAGTGCAGCTGTTTCCCTGGTCCAGTCTAGTGCAGCTGTTTCCCTGGACCAGTCTAGTGCAGCTGTTTCCCTGGACCAGTCTAGTGCAGCTGTTTCCCTGGACCAGTCTAGTGCAGCTGTTTCCCTGGACCAGTCTAGTGCAGCTGTTTCCCTGGACCAGTCTAGTGCAGCTGTTTCCCTGGACCAGTCTAGTGCAGCTGTTTCCCTGGACCAGTCTAGTGCAGCTGTTTCCCTGGACCAGTCTAGTGCAGCTGTTTCCCTGGACCAGTCTAGTGCAGCTGTTTCCCTGGACCAGTCTAGTGCAGCTGTTTCCCTGGACCAGTCTAGTGCAGCTGTTTCCCTGGACCAGTCTAGTGCAGCTGTTTCCCTGGACCAGTCTAGTGCAGCTGTTTCCCTGGTCCAGTCTAGTGCAGCTGTTTCCCTGGTCCAGTCTAGTGCAGGTGTTTCCCTGGTCCAGTCTAGTGCAGCTGTTTCCCTGGACCAGTTTAGTGCAGATGTTTCCCTGGTATAGTCTAGTGCAGCTGTTTCCCTGGTCCAGTCTAGTGCAGCTGTTTCCCTGGTCCAGTCTTGTGCAGCTGTTTCCCTGGACCAGTCTAGTGCAGCTGTTTCCCTGGACCAGTCTAGTGCAGCTGTTTCCCTGGTCCAGTGTAGTGCAGCTGCTTCCCTGGACCAGTCTAGTGCAGCTGTTTCCTTGGACCAGTCTAGTGCAGCTGTTTCCCTGGACCAGTCTAGTGCAGCTGTTTCCCTGGTCCAGTCTAGTGCAGCTGTTTCTCCCTGGTCCAGTCTAGTGCAGCTGTTTCCCTGGACCAGTCTAGTGCAGCTGTTTCCCTGGTCCAGTCTAGTGCAGCTGTTTCCCCTGGTCCAGTCTAGTGCAGCCTTGGACCAGTCTAGTGCAGCTGTTTCCCTGGACCAGTCTAGTGCAGCTGTTTCCCTGGTCCAGTCTAGTGCAGCTGTTTCCCTGGTCCAGTCTAGTGCAGCTGTTTCCCTGGACCAGTCTAGTGCAGCTGTTTCCCTGGTCCAGTCTAGTGCAGCTGTTTCCCTGGGCCAGTTTAGTGCAGCTGTTTCCCTGGTATAGTCTAGTGCAGCTGTTTCCCTGGTCCAGTCTAGTGCAGCTGTTTCCCTGGTCCAGTCTAGTGCAGCTGTTTCCCTGGACCAGTCTAGTGCAGCTGTTTCCCTGGACCAGTCTAGTGCAGCTGTTTCCCTGGTCCAGTCTAGTGCAGCTGTTTCCCTGGTCCAGTCTAGTGCAGCTGTTTCCCTGGTCCAGTCTAGTGCAGCTGTTTCCCTGGACCAGTCTAGTGCAGCTGTTTCCCCTGGTCCAGTCTAGTGCAGCTGTTTCCCTGGACCAGTCTAGTGCAGCTGTTTCCCTGGTCCAGTCTAGTGCAGCTGTTTCCCTGGTCCAGTCTAGTGCAGCTGTTTCCCTGGACCAGTCTAGTGCAGCTGTTTCCCTGGACCAGTCTAGTGCAGCTGTTTCCCTGGACCAGTCTAGTGCAGCTGTTTCCCTGGACCAGTCTAGTGCAGCTGTTTCCCTGGACCAGTCTAGTGCAGCTGTTTCCCTGGACCAGTCTAGTGCAGCTGTTTCCCTGGACCAGTCTAGTGCAGCTGTTTCCCTGGACCAGTCTAGTGCAGCTGTTTCCCTGGACCAGTCTAGTGCAGCTGTTTCCCTGGACCAGTCTAGTGCAGCTGTTTCCCTGGTCCAGTCTAGTGCAGCTGTTTCCCTGGACCAGTCTAGTGCAGCTGTTTCCCTGGACCAGTCTAGTGCAGCTGTTTCCCTGGACCAGTCTAGTGCAGCTGTTTCCCTGGACCAGTCTAGTGCAGCTGTTTCCCTGGACCAGTCTAGTGCAGCTGTTTCCCTGGACCAGTCTAGTGCAGCTGTTTCCCCTGTACCAGTCTAGTGCAGCTGTTTCCCTGGTCCAGTCTAGTGCAGCTGTTTCCCTGGACCAGTCTAGTGCAGCTGTTTCCCTGGACCAGTCTAGTGCAGCTGTTTCCCTGGACCAGTCTAGTGCAGCTGTTTCCCTGGACCAGTCTAGTGCAGCTGTTTCCCTGGACCAGTCTAGTGCAGCTGTTTCCCTGGACCAGTCTAGTGCAGCTGTTTCCCTGGACCAGTCTAGTGCAGCTGTTTCCCCTGTACCAGTCTAGTGCAGCTGTTTCCCTGGTCCAGTCTAGTGCAGCTGTTTCCCTGGACCAGTCTAGTGCAGCTGTTTCCCTGGACCAGTCTAGTGCAGCTGTTTCCCTGGACCAGTCTAGTGCAGCTGTTTCCCTGGACCAGTCTAGTGCAGCTGTTTCCCTGGACCAGTCTAGTGCAGCTGTTTCCCTGGACCAGTCTAGTGCAGCTGTTTCCCTGGACCAGTCTAGTGCAGCTGTTTCCCTGGACCAGTCTAGTGCAGCTGTTTCCCTGGACCAGTCTAGTGCAGCTGTTTCCCTGGACCAGTCTAGTGCAGCTGTTTCCCTGGACCAGTCTAGTGCAGCTGTTTCCCTGGACCAGTCTAGTGCAGCTGTTTCCCTGGACCAGTCTAGTGCAGCTGTTTCCCTGGACCAGTCTAGTGCAGCTGTTTCCCTGGACCAGTCTAGTGCAGCTGTTTCCCCTGGACCAGTCTAGTGCAGTTGTTTCCCTGGACCAGTCTAGTGCAGCTGTTTCCCCTGGACCAGTCTAGTGCAGCTGTTTCCCCTGGACCAGTCTAGTGCAGCTGTTTCCCTGGACCACTCTAGTGCAGCTGTTTCCCTGGACCAGTCTAGTGCAGCTGTTTCCCTGGACCAGTCTAGTGCAGCTGTTTCCCTGGACCAGTCTAGTGCAGCTGTTTCCCTGGACCAGTCTAGTGCAGCTGTTTCCCTGGACCAGTCTAGTGCAGCTGTTTCCCTGGACCAGTCTAGTGCAGCTGTTTCCCTGGACCAGTCTAGTGCAGCTGTTTCCCCTGGTCCAGTCTAGTGCAGCTGTTTCCCTGGACCAGTCTAGTGCAGCTGTTTCCCTGGACCAGTCTAGTGCAGCTGTTTCCCTGGACCAGTCTAGTGCAGCTGTTTCCCTGGACCAGTCTAGTGCAGCTGTTTCCCTGGACCAGTCTAGTGCAGCTGTTTCCCCTGGTCCAGTCTAGTGCAGCTGTTTCCCCTGGTCCAGTCTAGTGCAGCTGTTTCCCTGGACCAGTCTAGTGCAGCTGTTTCCCTGGACCAGTCTAGTGCAGCTGTTTCCCTGGACCAGTCTAGTGCAGCTGTTTCCCTGGACCAGTCTAGTGCAGCTGTTTCCCTGGACCAGTCTAGTGCAGCTGTTTCCCTGGACCAGTCTAGTGCAGCTGTTTCCCTGGACCAGTCTAGTGCAGCTGTTTCCCTGGACCAGTCTAGTGCAGCTGTTTCCCTGGACCAGTCTAGTGCAGCTGTTTCCCTGGACCAGTCTAGTGCAGCTGTTTCCCTGGACCAGTCTAGTGCAGCTGTTTCCCTGGTCCAGTCTAGTGCAGCTGTTTCCCTGGACCAGTCTAGTGCAGCTGTTTCCCTGGACCAGTCTAGTGCAGCTGTTTCCCTGGACCAGTCTAGTGCAGCTGTTTCCCTGGACCAGTCTAGTGCAGCTGTTTCCCTGGACCAGTCTAGGTCAGCTGTTTCCCTGGACCAGTCTAGGTCAGCTGTTTCCCTGGACCAGTCTAGTGCAGCTGTTTCCCTGGACCAGTCTAGTGCAGCTGTTTCCCTGGTCCAGTCTAGTGCAGCTGTTTCCCTGGACCAGTCTAGTGCAGCCGTTTCCCTGGACCAGTCTAGTGCAGCTGTTTCCCTGGACCAGTCTAGTGCAGCTGTTTCCCTGGACCAGTCTAGTGCAGCTGTTTCCCTGGACCAGTCTAGTGCAGCTGTTTCCCTGGTCCAGTCTAGTGCAGCTGTTTCCCTGGACCCGTCTAGTGCAGCTGTTTCCCTGGACCAGTCTAGTGCAGCTGTTTCCCTGGACCCGTCTAGTGCAGCTGTTTCCCTGGACCAGTCTAGTGCAGCTGTTTCCCTGGACCAGTCTAGTGCAGCTGTTTCCCTGGACCCGTCTAGTGCAGCTGTTTCCCTGGACCAGTCTAGTGCAGCTGTTTCCCTGGACCAGTCTAGTGCAGCTGTTTCCCTGGACCCGTCTAGTGCAGCTGTTTCCCTGGTCCAGTCTAGTGCAGCTGTTTCCCCTGGTCCAGTCTAGTGCAGCTGTTTCCCTGGACCAGTCTAGTGCAGCTGTTTCCCTGGACCCGTCTAGTGCAGCTGTTTCCCTGGTCCAGTCTAGTGCAGCTGTTTCCCCTGGTCCAGTCTAGTGCAGCTGTTTCCCTGGACCAGTCTAGTGCAGCTGTTTCCCTGGACCAGTCTAGTGCAGCTGTTTCCCTGGACCAGTCTAGTGCAGCTGTTTCCCCTGGTCCAGTCTAGTGCAGCTGTTTCCCTGGACCAGTCTAGTGCAGCTGTTTCCCTGGACCAGTCTAGTGCAGCTGTTTCTCCCTGGTCCAGTCTAGTGCAGCTGTTTCCCTGGACCAGTCTAGTGCAGCTGTTTCCCTGGACCAGTCTAGTGCAGCTGTTTCCCCTGGTCCAGTCTAGTGCAGCTGTTTCCCTGGACCAGTCTAGTGCAGCTGTTTCCCTGGACCAGTCTAGTGCAGCTGTTTCCCTGGACCAGTCTAGTGCAGCTGTTTCCCTGGACCAGTCTAGTGCAGCTGTTTCCCTGGACCAGTCTAGTGCAGCTGTTTCCCTGGACCAGTCTAGTGCAGCTGTTTCCCTGGACCAGTCTAGTGCAGCTGTTTCCCTGGTCCAGTCTAGTGCAGCTGTTTCCCTGGTCCAGTCTAGTGCAGCTGTTTCCCTGGTCCAGTCTAGTGCAGCTGTTTCCCTGGTCCAGTCTAGTGCAGCTGTTTCCCTGGACCAGTCTAGTGCAGCTGTTTCCCTGGACCAGTCTAGTGCAGCTGTTTCCCTGTTCCAGTCTAGTGCAGCTGTTTCCCTGGACCAGTCTAGTGCAGCTGTTTCCCTGGTCCAGTCTAGTGCAGCTGTTTCCCTGGTCCAGTCTAGTGCAGCTGTTTCCCTGGTCCAGTCTAGTGCAGCTGTTTCCCTGGTCCAGTCTAGTGCAGCTGTTTCCCTGGACCAGTCTAGTGCAGCTGTTTCCCTGGACCAGTCTAGTGCAGCTGTTTCCCTGGTCCAGTCTAGTGCAGCTGTTTCCCTGGACCAGTCTAGTGCAGCTGTTTCCCTGGTCCAGTCTAGTGCAGCTGTTTCCCTGGACCAGTCTAGTGCAGCTGTTTCCCTGGACCAGTCTAGTGCAGCTGTTTCCCTGGACCAGTCTAGTGCAGCTGTTTCCCTGGACCAGTCTAGTGCAGCTGTTTCCCTGGTCCAGTCTAGTGCAGCTGTTTCCCTGGTCCAGTCTAGTGCAGCTGTTTCCCTGGACCAGTCTAGTGCAGCTGTTTCCCTGGACCAGTCTAGTGCAGCTGTTTCCCTGGTCCAGTCTAGTGCAGCTGTTTCCCTGGACCAGTCTAGTGCAGCTGTTTCCCTGGTCCAGTCTAGTGCAGCTGTTTCCCTGGTCTCTGGTTGAATTGGGTCTTTTACATTTCAATACGTTCCATTTCCATTTAAAGGTGAACCATATTATCATTTTTACTTCTTCGGGATTTGTGACATTTTCCCGCGAACCCCATTTTCATATGGGGGTCGCGACCCCTGGTTTGGGAACCGCTGGTCTAGGGGCTCATCCAAAATGGTACTAGGCCCCTAATGTAGTGTTATAATAATATGGCCTTCAACAGACACGTATCCTACAGTCGTGGGGACATACATTTTCATATGGGCGGCCCCAGCGGGAATCCAACCCACAACCCTGCACTACACATCTCTTGTATACTGTTCTAATTACTCTGTTCTGTTCCACTGTTCTGTTCCACTGTTCTGTACCGCTGTTCTATTCCGCTGTTCTGTTCCGCTGTTCTATTCCGCTGTTCTGTTCCGCTGTTCTATTCCGCTGTTCTATACCACTGTTCTGTTCCACTGTTCTGTTCCACTGTTCTATACCACTGTTCTATACCACTGTTCTGTTCCACTGTTCTATACCACTGTTCTATTCCGCTGTTCTGTTCCACTGTTCTATTCCACTGTTCTGTTCTACTGTTCTGTTCCACTGTTCTATTCCACTGTTCTATTCCACTGTTCTATTCCACTGTTCTATTCCACTGTTCTATTCCACTGTTCTGTTCCACTGTTCTGTTCCTCTGTTCCACTGTTCTATACCACTGTTCTATTCCACTGTTCTGTTCCACTGTTCTATTCCACTGTTCTGTTCCACTGTTCTATTCCACTGTTCCATTCCACTGTTCTATACCACTGTTCTATACCACTGTTGTGTTCCACTGTTCTATTCCACTGTTCTATTCCACTGTTCTATACCACTGTTCTTTACCACTGTTGTGTTCCACTGTTCTATACCACTGTTCTATACCACTGTTGTGTTCCACTGTTCTATACCACTGTTGTGTTCCACTGTTGTGTTCCACTGTTCTGTTCCACTGTTCTATTCCACTGTTCTATTCCACTGTTCTGTACCACTGTTCTGTACCACTGTTTTGTACCACTGTTCTATTCCACTGTTCTGTTCCACTGTTCTGTTCCGCTGTTCTATTCTGCTGTTCTATTCCGCTGTTCTGTACCACTGTTCTGTTCCACTGTTCTGTTCCACTGTTCTGTTTCACTGTTCTATTCCACTGTTCTGTTCCACTGTTCTATACCACTGTTCTGGTCCACTGTTCTGTTCCACTGTTCTATTCCGCTGTTCTATTCCGCTGTTCTGTTCCGCTGTTCTGTTCCGCTGTTCTATTCCGCTGTTCTATACCACTGTTCTGTTCCACTGTTCTATACCACTGTTGTGTTCCACTGTTCTATTCCACTGTTCTATTCCACTGTTCTTTACCACTGTTGTGTTCCACTGTTCTATACCACTGTTCTATACCACTGTGTTCCACTGTTCTATACCACTGTTGTGTTCCACTGTTCTGTTCCACTGTTCTATTCCACTGTTCTATTCCACTGTTCTATTCCACTGTTCTGTACCACTGTTCTGTACCACTGTTCTATTCCACTGTTCTGTTCCACTGTTCTGTTCCGCTGTTCTATTCTGCTGTTCTATTCCGCTGTTCTGTACCACTGTTCTATTCCACTGTTCTGTTCCACTGTTCTGTTCCACTGTTCTATACCACTGTTCTGTTCCACTGTTCTGTTCCACTGTTCTGTTCCGCTGTTCTATTCCGCTGTTCTGTACCGCTGTTCTATTCCACTGTTCTGTTCCACTGTTCTGTTTCACTGTTCTGTTTCACTGTTCTGTTCCACTGTTCTATGATGTGTTGCTGCTGTGCTTCAGAACAGGCTGCTGTTACGTGTCTTTTCTATTGTCATGTGTAGCATGTACAAGTCACGCTCCCTCGCTTCTCTCCTCCTCTCCCTCCTCCTCTCTTTATCCTCATCTCAATCTCCTCTCCGTCTCTCTCTCTCTCTCCGTCTCTCACACGCTCCCTCGCTTCTCTCCTCCTCTCCCTCCTCCTCTCTTTATCCTCATCTCAATCTCCTCTCCGTCTCTCTCTCTCT
>NW_023493658.1:1571326-1576326 GCF_013265735.2 Oncorhynchus mykiss
CACACACACACACACACGTGTCCCTGGATGTGGCGTGTGTCTCCGAGGCACCCAGGTGCAGCGGTTTCAGATCCACCCAGTGGCAGTGGGCCTGTCTGCCGTAAACTGATTCCATTTTGTGTCACATTTATCATCCTCACCTAGGCGGCCATTTTGCACCGCGACGCGTCTGCTGGAATCGTGGGGGTGTAAAGAAAGAGGAAACGAGAAGGAAATGTGGGTTTTGTATCCTGTCTCACAGTGGGACTGTGGTGATTAGATAGATGCAGAGAGGACAGGCCGGTATGTGCAGGGCTCCACATTAACGCTCGTCTTCTTGTCCGGGACAAGTAGTACACATCGTCAGGACAGAAGAATAAACATTAAAGTTGTCAGAATGGACGAGTAGAAAAACACCCACCACACACAACTTACAATATCAGAGAGTTCCTCCCATCAGAATGGGCTCAGAGGACAACACAGGGATAGTCATCTGTTTTTCATGTACATTCTGATCTAACATTATATAACATTACAACAATTTAAAATATTTTTACTGAGTTACAGTTCATATAAGGAAATAATTTCAATTGAGATAAATTGATGGTTGATGGGATTAAAAATGATTTTATCTGTAAATGTAGAAAGAATGTAGAAACCTAAGTAGTGTTGTCCATTAGTATACTACAATTAGAGGAGGGGTGGTAGAGGTTGGACTGGACACAACTGGAGTGGACTGGACACAACTGGACTAGACACACAACTGGAGTGGACTGGACAAACCACTGGACTGGACAAACCACTGGACTGGACAAACCACTGGACTGGACTGGACAAACCACTGGACTGGACTGGACAAACCACTGGACTGGACTGGACAAACCACTGGACTGGACAAACCACTGGACTGGACTGGACAAACCACTGGACTGGACTGGACAAACCACTGGACTGGACTGGACAAACCACTGGACTGGACTGGACAAACCACTGGACTGGACAAACCACTGGACTGGACTGGACAAACCACTGGACTGGACTGGACAAACCACTGGACTGGACTGGACAAACCACTGGACTGGACTGGACAAACCACTGGACTGGACTGGACAAACCACTGGACTGGACTGGACAAACCACTGGACTGGACTGGACAAACCACTGGACTGGACAAACCACTGGACTGGACTGGACAAACCACTGGACTGGACTGGACAAACCACTGGACTGGACTGGACAAACCACTGGACTGGACTGGACAAACCACTGGACTGGACAAACCACTGGACTGGACTGGACAAACCACTGGACTGGACTGGACAAACCACTGGACTGGACTGGACAAACCACTGGACTGGACTGGACAAACCACTGGACTGGACTGGACAAACCACTGGACTGGACTGGACAAACCACTGGACTGGACTGGACAAACCACTGGACTGGACAAACCACTGGACTGGACAAACAACTGGACTGGATTTGACACACACTGGACTGGACTGGACAAACCACTGGACTGGACTGGACAAACCACTGGACTGGACAAACCACTGGACTGGATTTGACACACACTGGACTGGACTGGACAAACCACTGGACTGGACAAACCACTGGACTGGACAAACCACTGGACTGGACAAACCACTGGACTGGATTTGACACACACTGGACTGGACTGGACAAACCACTGGACTGGACAAACCACTGGACTGGACTGGACAAACCACTGGACTGGACTGGACAAACCACTGGACTGGACTGGACAAACCACTGGACTGGACTGGACAAACCACTGGACTGGACTGGACAAACCACTGGACTGGACTGGACAAACCACTTAAACAATATTTTAGGCTATTTTCTCATCTTTAAAATTGAACATCTGAATGAACCAATATACAATATGTCAGTTGAATACAGGTAATAAACATTCCTGAATTGACACTTTTTCTGCTTCTATAAAATGTATTATGCTTGTGTTTTTGGGACAAGTCTCTCTCTCTCTCTCTCTCTCTCTCTCTCTCTCTCTCTCTCTCTCTCTCTCTCTCTCTCTCTGTCTCTGTCTCTGTCTCTGTCTCTGTCTCTCTCTGTCTCTCTCTGTCTCTCTCTCTCTCTGTCTCTCTCTCTCTCTGTGTCTCTCTCTCTCTCTGTGTCTCTCTCTCTCTCTGTGTCTCTCTCTCTCTGTGTCTCTCCCTGTGTCTCTCTCTCTCTCTCTCTCTCTCTGTGTCTCTGTGTCTCTCTCTCTCTCTCTCTGTGTCTCTCTCTCTCTCTCTCTCTCTCTCTCTCTCTCTCTCTCTCTCTCTGTGTCTCTCTGTGTCTCTGTGTCTCTCTCTCTCTCTCTGTGTGTCTCTCTGTGTCTCTGACTGGTCTCTGATGTGCACCCCGGCCATGGCAAGATGGCCGACGTTGCCCCGGCAACCATTAAAGGAGAAAGAGAAAGATTTCTGAAAGAGTGAAATGTTTTGAGTTATGGGTTTCATATGGAGAGAATATGTGGAGAAGGAGAGAGGTAATGGAAGAGGGGAAGAGTTTTCAAAGCCCCCCCCTGTTGCACTCCAATCCAAACTGGTTAACGGACTGATGTTTTGCTGCAGGGATTTCTAATAGGCTATATGCTATGCTGGTTTGATCTATCGACTCTATGTATTATAGAAGGACGTTTATTGTAGGATTATTATCCAGAGTGTTGTGTAACCAGTTCAAGCTGACTTAGTTGATCAGAGCTCAGTCAGTGGTTGAGTGGCTGTAGTCTACTGTCTCCAGGGGCTGTCACTTCTGTGCTGCCTGCCTTGACGTGTGTGTGTGTGGATTAGAGCAGGTTATATAATACAGAACCTCTGAGCTTCACCCAGCATACGCTAAGAGGATTAATGCAAGTGTACTAAAGACACAGGTCTGACACACACACACACACACACACACACACACACACACACACACACACTAACAGGTCAAACACTCACGCTAATACACATAGGTCTACACACACTGTATTGTACGGTTATGTGCAGACAGACAGAGACAGACTGACAGACAGACAGACAGACACGTTTAGCACTGAAGGCCGACAGGCTCCTTGTAGTGCCGACGTACTCCTGTGCCACATGACAATGGTACCGCTAACCGCTAACCGCTAACATTCCCTGCGTAGCCATGGGGGCCGTGTTGTGTAGGCAACCTAGTCTGCTTGGTTCCCTGGTCTGATCTACAGACGGTAGCCATGGGGGCCGTGGTGTGTAGGCAACCTAGTCTGCTTGGTTCCCTGGTCTGATCTACAGACGGTAGCCATGGGGGCCGTGTTGTGTAGGCAACCTAGTCTGCTTGGTTCCCTGTTCTGATCTACAGACGGTAGCCATGGGGGCCGTGGTGTGTAGGCAACCTAGTCTGCTTGGTTCCCTGGTCTGATCTACAGACGGTAGCCATGGGGGCCGTGTTGTGTAGGCAACCTAGTCTGCTTGGTTCCCTGGTCTGATCTACAGACGGTAGCCATGGGGGCCGTGGTGTGTAGGCAACCTAGTCTGCTTGGTTCCCTGGTCTGATCTACAGACGGTAGCCATGGGGGCCGTGTTGTGTAGGCAACCTAGTCTGCTTGGTTCCCTGGTCTGATCTACAGACGGTAGCCATGGGGGCCGTGTTGTGTAGGCAACCTAGTCTGCTTGGTTCCCTGGTCTGATCTACAGACGGTAGCCATGGGGGCCGTGTTGTGTAGGCAACCTAGTCTGCTTGGTTCCCTGGTCTGATCTACAGACGGTAGCCATGGGGGCCGTGTTGTGTAGGCAACCTAGTCTGCTTGGTTCCCTGGTCTGATCTACAGACGGTAGCCATGGGGGCCGTGGTGTGTAGGCAACCTAGTCTGCTTGGTTCCCTGGTCTGATCTACAGACGGTAGCCATGGGGGCCGTGTTGTGTAGGCAACCTAGTCTGCTTGGTTCCCTGGTCTGATCTACAGACGGTAGCCATGGGGGCCGTGTTGTGTAGGCAACCTAGTCTGCTTGGTTCCCTGGTCTGATCTACAGACGGTAGCCATGGGGGCCGTGTTGTGTAGGCAACCTAGTCTGCTTGGTTCCCTGGTCTGATCTACAGACGGTAGCCATGGGGGCCGTGTTGTGTAGGCAACCTAGTCTGCTTGGTTCCCTGGTCTGATCTACAGACGGTAGCCATGGGGGCTGTGGTGTGTAGGCAACCTAGTCTGCTTGGTTCCCTGGTCTGAACTACAGACGGTAGCCATGGGGGCCGTGGTGTGTAGGCAACCTAGTCTGCTTGGTTCCCTGGTCTGATCTACAGACGGTAGCCATGGGGGCCGTGGTGTGTAGGCAACCTAGTCTGCTTGGTTCCCTGGTCTGAACTACAGACGGTAGCCATGGGGGCCGTGGTGTGTAGGCAACCTAGTCTGCTTGGTTCCCTGGTCTGATCTACAGACGGTAGCCATGGGGGCTGTGGTGTGTAGGCAACCTAGTCTGCTTGGTTCCCTGGTCTGATCTACAGACGGTAGCCATGGGGGCCGTGGTGTGTAGGCAACCTAGTCTGCTTGGTTCCCTGGTCTGATCTACAGACGGTAGCCATGGGGGCCGTGTTGTGCAGGCAACCTAGTCTGCTTGGTTCCCTGGTCTGATCTACAGACGGTAGCCATGGGGGCCGTGGTGTGTAGGCAACCTAGTCTGCTTGGTTCCCTGGTCTGATCTACAGACGGTAGCCATGGGGGCCGTGGTGTGCAGGCAACCTAGTCTGCTTGGTTCCCTGGTCTGATCTACAGACGGTAGCCATGGGGGCCGTGTTGTGTAGGCAACCTAGTCTGCTTGGTTCCCTGGTCTGATCTACAGACGGTAGCCATGGGGGCTGTGGTGTGTAGGCAACCTAGTCTGCTTGGTTCCCTGGTCTGATCTACAGACGGTAGCCATGGGGGCCGTGGTGTGTAGGCAACCTAGTCTGCTTGGTTCCCTGGTCTGATCTACAGACGGTAGCCATGGGGGCCGTGGTGTGTAGGCAACCAAGTCTGCTTGGTTCCCTGGTCTGATCTAC
>NW_023493658.1:1581326-1596326 GCF_013265735.2 Oncorhynchus mykiss
GAAGACAGGAGAGAGAGACAGTCAGAAGGTAGACCTAGTGAAGACAGGAGAGAGAGACCGTCAGAAGTTAGACCTAGTGAAGACAGGAGGAGAGACAGTCAGACAGACAGTCAGAAGGTAGACCTAGTGAAGAGAGGAGAGAGAGACAGTCAGAAGGTAGACCTAGTGAAGACAGGAGAGAGAGACAGTCAGAAGGTAGACCTAGTGAAGACAGGAGAGAGAGACAGTCAGAAGGTAGACCTAGTGAAGAGAGGAGAGACAGGCAGTCAGACAGTCAGAAGGTAGACCTAGTGAAGACAGGAGGAGAGACAGTCAGACAGATAGTCAGAAGGTAGACCTAGTGAAGAGAGGAGAGAGAGACAGTCAGAAGGTAGACCTAGTGAAGACAGGAGAGAGAGACAGTCAGAAGGTAGACCTAGTGAAGAGAGGAGAGAGAGACAGTCAGAAGGTAGACCTAGTGAAGAGAGGAGAGACAGGCAGTCAGACAGTCAGAAGGTAGACCTAGTCAAGACAGGAGGAGAGACAGTCAGACAGATAGTCAGAAGGTAGACCTAGTGAAGAGAGGAGAGAGAGACAGTCAGAAGGTAGACCTAGTGAAGACAGGAGAGAGAGACAGTCAGAAGGTAGACCTAGTGAAGAGAGGAGAGAGAGACAGTCAGAAGGTAGACCTAGTGAAGAGAGGAGAGACAGGCAGTCAGACAGTCAGAAGGTAGACCTAGTCAAGACAGGAGGAGAGACAGTCAGACAGACAGTCAGAAGGTAGACCTAGTGAAGAGAGGAGAGAGAGAGTCAGAAGGTAGACCTAGTGAAGAGAGGAGAGACAGGCAGTCAGACAGTCAGAAGGTAGACCTAGTGAAGACAGGAGGAGAGACAGTCAGACAGACAGTCAGAAGGTAGACCTAGTGAAGAGAGGAGAGAGAGAGTCAGAAGGTAGACCTAGTGAAGACAGGAGAGAGAGACAGTCAGAAGGTAGACCTAGTGAAGAGAGGAAATAGAGGGGAGACCTACAGCCCAATAGTCTATAATGGTTTCCTCTCCTCCCATCTGCACTCGTCTGAAGAACACATCCTGTCTGCCGCTGTCGTGACCCCCTGTTAGCCATCTTTATTAGCTCACAACTTCACAGAATCTGACAGCATGTCCTTTTTGGCCCCAACTGTTCAGTGTTTTAAGATGGCAGTGGTCTGGCTGGGTATGAGCAGTCAGTCGGTGGTCTGGCTGGGTATGAGCAGTCAGTCAGTGGCTAGGTATGAGCAGTCAGTCAGTGGTCTGGCTGGGTATGAGCAGTCAGTCAGTGGTCTGGCTAGGTATGAGCAGTCAGTAGGTGGTCTGGCTGGGTATGAGCAGTCAGTAGGTGGTCTGGCTAGGTATGAGCAGTCAGTCAGGGGTCTGGCTAGGTATGAGCAGTCAGTCAGTGGTCTGGTCTAGGTATGAGCAGTCAGTAGGTGGTCTGGTCTAGGTATGAGCAGTCAGTAGGTGGTCTGGCTGGTATGAGCAGTCAGTCGGTGGTCTGGCTAGGTATGAGCAGTCAGTCAGTGGTCTGGCTGGGTATGAGCAGTCAGTAGGTGGTCTGGCTGAGTATGAGCAGTCAGTAGGTGGTCTGGCTAGGTATGAGCAGTCAGTCAGTGGTCTGGCTGGGTATGAGCAGTCAGTCGGTGGTCTGGCTGGGTATGAGCAGTCAGTCGGTGGTCTGGCTGGGTGTGAGCAGTCAGTAGGTGGTCTGGCTGGGTATGAGCAGTCAGTAGGTGGTCAGTCGGTGGTCTGGCTAGGTATGAGCAGTCAGTAGGTGGTCTGGCTGGGTATGAGCAGTCAGTAGGTGGTCTGGCTGGGTATGAGCAGTCAGTAGGTGGTCTGGCTAGGTATGAGCAGTCAGCAGGTGGTCTGGCTAGGTATGAGCAGTCAGTAGGTGGTCTGGCTGGGTATGAGCAGTCAGTCAGTGGCTAGGTATGAGCAGTCAGTAGGTGGTCTGGCTGGGTATGAGCAGTCAGTAGGTGGTCTGGCTGGGTATGAGCAGTCAGTCAGTGGTCTGGCTGGGTATGAGCAGTCAGTAGGTGGTCTGGCTAGGTATGAGCAGTCAGTCAGGGGTCTGGCTGGGTATGAGCAGTCAGTCAGTTGTCTGGCTGGGTATGAGCAGTCAGTCAGTGGTCTGGTCTAGGTATGAGCTGTCAGTAGGTTGTCTGGTCTAGGTATGAGCGGTCAGTCAGTGGTCTGGCTGGTATGAGCAGTCAGTCGGTGGTCTGGCTAGGTATGAGCAGTCAGTCGGTGGTCTGGCTAGGTGTGAGCAGTCAGTAGGTGGTCTGGCTAGGTATGAGCAGTCAGTCAGTGGTCTGGCTGGGTATGAGCAGTCAGTAGGTGGTCTGGCTGAGTATGAGCAGTCAGTAGGTGGTCTGGCTAGGTATGAGCAGTCAGTCAGTGGTCTGGCTAGGTATGAGCAGTCAGTCGGTGGTCTGGCTGGGTATGAGCAGTCAATCGGTGGTCTGGCTGGGTGTGAGCAGTCAGTAGGTGGTCTGGCTGGGTATGAGCAGTCAGTAGGTGGTCAGTCGGTGGTCTGGCTAGGTATGAGCAGTCAGTAGGTGGTCAGTAGGTGGTCTGGCTGGGTATGAGCAGTCAGTAGGTGGTCTGGCTGGGTATGAGCAGTCAGTAGGTGGTCTGGCTAGGTATGAACAGTCAGCAGGTGGTCTGGCTAGGTATGAGCAGTCAGTAGGTGGTCTGGCTGGGTATGAGCAGTCAGTCAGTGGCTAGGTATGAGCAGTCAGTAGGTGGTCTGGCTGGGTATGAGCAGTCAGTCGGTGGTCTGGCTAGGTATGAGCAGTCAGTCGGTGGTCTGGCTGGGTATGAGCAGTCAGTCAGTGGCTAGGTATGAGCAGTCAGTCGGTGGTCTGGCTGGGTATGAGCAGTCAGTCAGTGGCTAGGTATGAGCAGTCAGTAGGTGGTCTGGCTGGGTATGAGCAGTCAGTCGGTGGTCTGGCTAGGTATGAGCAGTCAGTAGGTGGTCTGGCTGGGTATGAGCAGTCAGTAGGTGGTCTGGCTAGGTATGAGCAGTCAGTAGGTGGTCTGGCTGGGTATGAGCAGTCAGTCAGTGGCTAGGTATGAGCAGTCAGTAGGTGGTCTGGCTGGGTATGAGCAGTCAGTCAGTGGTCTGGCTGCGTATGAGCAGTCAGTAGGTGGTCTGGCTGCGTATGAGCAGTCAGTTGGTGGTCTGGCTGGGTATGAGCAGTCAGTCGGTTGTCTGGCTGGGTATGAACAGTCAGTGAGTGGTCTGGCCAGGTATGAGCAGTCAGTGGTCTGGCTGGGTATGAACAGTTAGTCGGTGGTCTGGCTGGGTATGAGCAGTCAGTAGGTGGTCTGGCTAGGTATAAGCAGTCAGTAGGTGGTCAGTCGGTGGTCTGGCTGGGTATAAGCAGTCAGTAGGTGGTCAGTCGGTGGTCTGGCTGGGTATAAGCAGTCAGTAGGTGGTCAGTCAGTGGTCTGGCTGGGTATGAGCAGTCAGTCAGTGGTCTGGCTGGGTATGAGCAGTCAGTAGGTGGTCTGGCTAGGTATGAGCAGTCAGTCGGTGGTCTGGCTGGGTATGAGCAGTAAGTAGGTGGTCTGGCTAGGTATGAGCAGTCAGTAGGTGGTCAGTCGGTGGTCTGGCTGGGTATAAGCAGTCAGTAGGTGGTCAGTCGGTGGTCTGGCTGGGTATAAGCAGTCAGTCAGTGGTCTGGCTGGGTATGAGCAGTTAGTCGGCGGTCTGGCTAGGTAGGAGCAGTCAGAGGGTGTTCTGGCTGGATATGAGCAGTCAGTAGGTGGTCTGGCTGGGTATGAGCAGTCAGTAGGTGGTCTGGCTGGGTATGAGCAGTCAGTAGGTGGTCTGGCTGGGTATGAGCAGTCAGTAGGTGGTCTGGCTGGGTATGAGCAGTCAGTAGGTGGTCTGGCTGGGTATGAGCAGTCAGTGGGTGGTCTGGCTGGGTATGAGCAGTCAGTAGGTGGTCTGGCTGGGTATGAGCAGTCAGTAGGTGGTCTGGCTGGGTATGAGCAGTCAGTAGGTGGTCTGGCTGGGTTTGAGCAGTCAGTAGGTGGTCTGGCTGGGTATGAGCAGTCAGTCAGTGTAGTAGAGAAGCATCCACCTTTTCTGTTTGGTGGTGGACTAATGAAACCAGTCGAGTGTCTTATTGACTCTGGACTGTGGAATGTTGCCTTGTTCAGTTGCAGTGATCTAATATGTGTTCTTCTCTTCTCTTCTCTTCTCTTCTCTTCTCTTCTCTTCTCTTCTCTTCTCTTCTCTTCATCTCCTCCCCTTCTGCTGTGACCTCCTGACCTCCTGTGGTGCATTCTGGGTAATAGGTAAGTCCCAAGATGCTTTTCACCTTCATTTCCGTCCCTGCATTTCGTTGTTCTTTCCAGGATTTCTTGCATCGTGGACTTGTCTCATTATAAAGCCTGGTTCGTCGCGCCTCCGGAGGGGCGCAGCGGTCTAAGGCACTGCATCGTCACTACAGACCCGTGTTCGATCGCAGGTGGCGTCACAACCGGCTGTGACCGGGAGTCCCATAGGGCGGCGCACAATTGGCCCAGCGTCGTCTGAGTTAGTGGAGTGTTTGGCCGAGGGGGGGGGCTTTACTTGGCTCATGGCGTTCTAGCGACTCCTTGTGGCGGGCCGGGCTCCTGCAGGCTGACTCCGGTCATCAGTTTAACGCTGTTTCCTCTGACACATTGGTGCAGTTGGCTTCCGGGTTAAGGAGCTTGGTTTGGGGGGGGTCATGTTACAGAGGACTCGTGACTCCACCTCCTCCTCTCCAGAGCCCACTGGGGAGATGCAGTGACTCCTGACTCTACCTCCTCCTCTCCAGAGCCCACTGGGGAGATGCAGTGATGAAACAACATTTAAAATGGGATATTCTGAAATTTGGGAGGAAATGAAAGACTGGCTCATCAGCCTTGGGAGGATGAGATTCAACAGTGGGTCCCGACCTCTCAACAGTGGGTCCCGACCCCCCCCGTTTGTTCAACAGTGGGTCCCGACCCCTCAGTGGGTCCCGACCCCCCCGTTTGTTCAACAGTGGGTCCCGACCCCCCCGTTTGTTCAACAGTGGGTCCCGACCCCCCCGTTTGTTCAACAGTGGGTCCCGACCCCCCCGTTTGTTCAACAGTGTGTCCCGACCCCCCGTTTGTTCAACAGTGGGTCCCGACCCTCCGTTTGTTCAACAGTGGGTCCCGACCCCCCCGTTTGTTCAACAGTGGGTCCCGACCCCCCCGTTTGTTCACCAGTGGGTCCCGACCCCCTGCTTGTTCAACAGTGGGTCCCGACCCTCCGTTTGTTCACCAGTGGGTCCCGACCCTCCGTTTGTTCACCAGAGGGTTGACTGAATGACTACGGTATGTTTAGAGTGGAAAGATTCTCCCAGCGTGTGTTGTGACGTTGTCGTGGTGACGTAGTTGCGGTCTAACTGTTCTACCGCTGTACGTCTCAAAGCAGTACAGTCGGGGTTATGGTGCTGTGTGTGTGTGTGTGTGTGTGTGTGTGTGTGTCTGGGTTTTGGTGGTGTGTCTGTGACGCCAGCGGTACACACACATTGTGTGTGAGGTGTGACTCTGGTTAGAGATCTAGTGTGTGTGTGTGTCCTTCACCAAAGGTTTTTGTTGCTCCCTTCCTCTCTGTCTCTCTTCTCTCCTTGTGTAATTCAGGGTTTTGTTTTTGGCACTGAGAGACAGAACAGGAGTCAAGTTACTGAGTGGGAGAAGAGAAAGGAGGGAGGGAGGGCGGAAGGAGGGAGGGAGGGTGAACTTTAGTAGCAGGTAACTTTGGCACTTGGTGTAGGTTTACTCTGGCTGGTTCTGTCTCGATTGCTCTCCCTTTTCTCGCTCTTCTCTCTGTCTCTCTCTCTCCTTTGTTACTGTCTCTCTCTCCTTCCTCTCTCTCTCTCTCTCTCTCTCTCTCTCTCCTTTGTTACTGTCTCTCTCTCCTTCCTCTCTCTCTCTCTCTCTCTCTCTCTCCCTCTCTCTCCTTTGTTACTGTCTCTCTCTCCTTCCTCTCTCTCCCTCTCTCTCCTTCCTCTCTCCTGTCGTTCTCCTTGCAGCGCCTCATCCAACCACAGGAATGTATGTGGAGGAACGGCTGGTGAGGGAACTGGATCAAACAAGTTCAGGGCAGCACTGGGGCCCGCTGAGCAGCTACCTCTCTCTCTTTCTGTCTCTCTCTCTCATTCTTTCTGTTTCTCTCATTCTTTCTGTTTCTCTCATTCTTTCTGTTTCTCTCATTCTTTCTGTTTCTCTCATTCTTTCTGTTTCTCTCATTCTTTCTGTTTCTCTCATTCTTTCTGTTTCTCTCATTCTTTCTGTTTCTCTCATTCTTTCTGTTTCTCTCATTCTTTCTCTATTTCCTTTTACCTCATGTATTTTTCTCCCCCTCTACTTTCTTGTCCCTGTCTTCCCCCCCCCATTTCTCTCTCCCTCCCTCGTTGTTTCCCCCCCCCCATTTCTCTCTCCCTCCCTCGTTGTTTCTTCTCTCTCTTTCTCTCTCCCTCCCTAGTTGTTTCTTCTATCTCTTTCTCTCTCCCTCCCTCGTTGTTTCTTCTCTCTCTTTCTCTCTCCCTCCCTCGTTGTTTCTTCTATCTCTTTCTCTCTCCCTCCCTCGTTGTTTCTTCTCTCTCTTTCTCTCTCCCTCCCTCGTTGTTTCCCCCCCCCCATTTCTCTCTCCCTCCCTCGTTGTTTCTTCTCTCTCTTTCTCTCTCCCTCCCTCGTTGTTTCTTCTATCTCTTTCTCTCTCCCTCCCTCGTTGTTTCCCCCCCTTTCTCTCTCCCTCCCTCGTTGTTTCTTCTCTCTCTTTCTCTCTCCCTCCCTCGTTGTTTCTTCTATCTCTTTCTCTCTCCCTCCCTCATTGTTTCTTCTCTCTCTTTCTCTCTCCCTCCCTCGTTGTTTCTTCTCTCTTTCTCTCTCCCTCCCTCGTTGTTTCTTCTCTCTTTCTTCTCTCCCTCCCTAGTTGTTTCTTCTCTCTCTTTCTCTCTCCCTCCTTTGTTGTTTCTTCTCTCTCTTTCTTCTCTCCCTCCCTCGTTGTTTCTTCTCTCTCTTTCTCTTTCCCTCCCTCGTTGTTTCTTCTTTCTCTCTCCCTCCCTCGTTGTTTCTTCTCTCTCTTTCTTCTCTCCCTCCCTCGTTGTTTCTTCTCTCTCTTTCTCTCTCCCTCCCTCGTTGTTTCTTCTCTCTCTTTCTCTCTCCCTCCCTCGTTGTTTCTTCTTTCTCTCTCCCTCCCTCGTTGTTTCTTCTCTCTTTCTTACTCCCTCCCTCGTTGTTTCTTCTCTCTTACTCTCTCCCTCCCTCGTTGTTTCTTCTCTCTCTTTCTCTCTCCCTCCCTCGTTGTTTCTTCTCTCTCTTTCTCTCTCCCTCCCTCGTTGTTTCTTCTCTCTCTTTCTTCTCTCCCTCCCTCGTTGTTTCTTCTCTCTCCCTCCCTTTTTGTTTCTTCTCTCTCTTTCTCTCTCCCTCCCTCGTTGTTTCTTCTCTCTTTCTTACTCCCTCCCTCTTTGTTTCTTCTCTCTCTTCTCTCTGTCGTACTCCCTCCAGACAAAGAGATCATTTGAATGACTGAGTGAGTAGGAGAGAGGCAGACCTCATGGGGTGTGTGTGTGTGTGTGTTGGCCTGCACACGTGTGTGTGTGTTATGTCAGGTCAGTGTGTCTTAGAGGTGTGAAGCAGCAGAGAGAGCAAAGAGTTGATTCTGATACAGATTGAAGAGGAGAGAACAACATGGGATGGAGGGACTGGCCCAACACACACACACACACACACACACACACACACACACACCAACTCAAGTCTAATTGGCACAACCATTGACCCCCTCCCAATACACACACACACACACTCTTCTGACAGAAGGAAGCGGGCTCTGTCTGTCTGTCTGTCTGTCATTCAGATCAGTCTCTTAAGTTGCTTATAATACCCCTGTTACCATAGCAAGACACCCTCACTCCCCCCTACCTTTATAATATCGACTGTTACCATAGGAACACACCCTAACCCCCCACACCCTCCCCCACCTTTGTAACAACCCTGTTACCATAGCAACACACCCTAACCCCCTCACACCCTCCCCCACCTTTGTAATAACCCTGTTACCATAGCAACACACCCTGACCCCCCCACACACACCCTCCCCCACCTTTGTACTAACCCTGTTACCATAGCAACAGACCCTAACCCCCCCCCCCCACACACACCCTCCCCCACCTTTGTAATAACCCTGTTACCATAGCAACACACCCTAACCCCCCTTACACCCTCCCCTACCTTTATAATTTCGACTGTTACCATAGGTACACACCCTAACCCCCTCACACCCTCCCCTACCTTTATAATACCCCTGTTACCATAGCAAGACACCCTCACACCAACCTACCTGTATAATACCCCTGTTACCATGGCAACACACCCTAACCCCCCCTCACACCCCCCCCCACCTTTGTAATAACCCTGTTACCATAGCAACACACCCTAACCCCCCCTCACACCCCCCCACCTTTGTAATAACCCTGTTACCATAGCAACACACCCTACCCCCCCCTCACACCCTCCCCCACCTTTGTAATAACCCTGTTACCATAGCAACACACCCTAACCCCCCTCACACCCTCCCCCACCTTTGTAATAACTCAGTTACCATAGCAACACACCCTAACCCCCCTCACACCCTCCCCTACCTTTATATTACCCTTGTTACCATCCCTCTAGTCTGCTTCCTCCCACTCTCTGCTAGCAGGGTAACCTGTGTGTGTATGTGTGTGTGTGTAGGACTTTGTGCAAGGGTGTGTGGGTGCAGAATCAGGGTCCCTCCCTCGGGGATGCTAGTAAAGGTCTTTGTCTAGGGACAATAGAAGGCTCGCTGTGTGTGTGTGTGTGGGGGGATCGGATGGTAACGAGGTCACTTTCACTTAGACACACACACACACACACACACACACACACACACACACACACACACACACACACACACACACACACACACACACACACCTATTTGGTAAGTTGTTATTGACCCATGCTCCCTTCCTCCTCTCCGGACCACATGCCTTAGAAATAGAATGAATAGAACGTGCTCCCCATTCAAGTCAATGATGTCATAATGTGATGACTGGCGGCCGTTGTGAGTGTTCCGTTACCTCACAGGAGGGATTTGACATTTGGAGAAACAAGTCAAAAGCAGAACTGGCAACCCACAGGGTGTTTTTAAAAACACGTCGGGAATTTGACGTTTGGAACCAGTTCGAAATTCTGCGTTTTGGAGAAAACCGTGGATCAACATCAGAATCTGAAGTCAAAGTGTTTCCGCTGTGAGATTTTGTTGTGGGTTTACCAGTCAAGTTACCAGGGTTAGAGGTTTCAAGCCCATTCTATTCCCTGTTTGTTGTGGGTTTACCAGTCAAGTTACCAGGGTTAGAGGTTTCAATCCCATTCTATTCCCTGTTTGTTGTGGGTTTACCAGTCAAGTTACCAGGGTTAGAGGTTTCAAGCCCATTCTATTCCCTGTTTGTTGTGGGTTTACCAGTCAAGTTACCAGGGTTAGCGGTTTCAAGCCCATTCTATTCCCTGTTTGTTGTGGGTTTACCAGTCAAGTTACCAGGGTTAGAGGTTTCAAGCCCATTCTATTCCCTGTTTGTTGTGGGTTTACCAGTCAAGTTACCAGGGTTAGCGGTTTCAAGCCCATTCTATTCCCTGTTTGTTGTGGGTTTACCAGTCAAGTTACCAGGGTTAGAGGTTTCAATCCCATTATATTCCCTGTTTGTTGTGGGTTTACCAGTCAAGTTACCAGGGTTAGAGGTTTCAAGCTCATTCTATTCCCTGTTTGTTGTGAGTTTACCAGTCAAGTTACCAGGGTTAGAGGTTTCAAGCCCATTCTATTCCCTGTTTGTTGTGAGTTTACCAGTCAAGTTACCAGGGTTAGAGGTTTCAAGCCCATTCTATTCCCTGTTTGTTGTGGGTTTACCAGTCAAGTTACCAGGGTTAGAGGTTTCAAGCCCATTCTATTCCCTGTTTGTTGTGGGTTTACCAGTCAAGTTACCAGGGTTAGAGGTTTCAAGCCCATTCTATTCCCTGTTTGTTGTGGGTTTACCAGTCAAGTTACCAGGGTTAGAGGTTTCAAGCCCATTCTATTCCCTGTTTGTTGTGGGTTTACCAGTCAAGTTACCAGGGTTAGAGGTTTCAAGCCCATTCTATTCCCTGTTTGTTGTGAGTTTACCAGTCAAGTTACCAGGGTTAGAGGTTTTAAGCCCATTCTATTCCCTGTTTGTTGTGGGTTTACCAGTCAAGTTACCAGGGTTAGAGGTTTCAAGCCCATTCTATTCCCTGTTTGTTGTGGGTTTACCAGTCAAGTTACCAGGGTTAGAGGTTTCAAGCCCATTCTATTCCCTGTTTGTTGTGAGTTTACCAGTCAAGTTACCAGGGTTAGAGGTTTCAAGCCCATTCTATTCCCTGTTTGTTGTGGGTTTACCAGTCAAGTTACCAGGGTTAGAGGTTTCAATCCCATTCTATTCCCTGTTTGTTGTGGGTTTACCAGTCAAGTTACCAGGGTTAGAGGTTTCAAGCCCATTCTATTCCCTGTTTGTTGTGAGTTTACCAGTCAAGTTACCAGGGTTAGCGGTTTCAAGCCCATTCTATTCCCTGTTTGCTACAACACCTAGCTTATTTCAGCAAGGAGCAACAATGTTTGTCCCGTTGTTAAGACCAGATGTTGTCGCGGAAACCGACTCGACAACACAAATGCCTGTCTGTCCCGTTGTTAAGACCAGATGTTGTCGCGGAAACCGACTCGACAACACAAATGCCTGTGTGTCCCGTTGTTAAGACCAGATGTTGTCGCGGAAACCGACTCGACAACACAAATGCCTGTGTCCCGTTGTTAAGATCAGATGTTGTTGCGGAAACCGACTCGACAACACAAATGCCTGTGTGTCCCGTTGTTAAGACCAGATGTTGTCGTGGAAACCGACTCGACAACACAAATGCCTGTGTGTCCCGTTGTTAAGACCAGATGTTGTCGTGGAAACCGACTCGACAACACAAATGCCTGTGTGTCCCGTTGTTAAGATCAGATGTTGTCGCGGAAACCGACTCAACAACACAAATGCCTGTGTGTCCCGTTGTTAAGACCAGATGTTGTCGCGGAAACCGACTCGACAACACAAATGCCTGTGTGTCTCGTTGTTAAGACCAGATGTTGTCGCGGAAACCGACTCGACAACACAAATGCCTGTGTGTCCCGTTGTTAAGACCAGATGTTGTCGCGGAAACCGACTCGACAGCACAAATGCCTGTGTGTCCCGTTGTTAAGACCAGATGTTGTCGTGGAAACCGACTCGACAACACAAATGCCTGTGTGTCCCGTTGTTAAGACCAGATGTTGTCGTGGAAACCGACTCGACAACACAAATGCCTGTGTTTCCCGTTGTTAAGACCAGATGTTGTCGTGGAAACCGACTCGACAACACAAATGCCTGTGTCCCCGTCTTCAGTCAGCTGTTCTTCCCAAAAGGCCCTTTCTTCTTCTTCCAAACGCTTATTTCATTTTCATTTCGCTCTTCATCCGTAACCGTGGGTTACGGAGTTACAGGGGAATTGTGCCAGCCCCCATTAGTCGTAGTTATCTGGTTTGCAGGTATACAGCTAATTCAACCTAGCTTCCTTTTCTGCTGAAAGGCAGATTTGGGACTCGGGCGTCTGTTTTACACCTGCTACATTAGGTGACCTGCTTTCGTGATGCCTACTGTCTCTATGACTGCAAGTGGCTGACGTTTTAAATGTACACTGTCTCTTTAAAAATCATTGTCGGGAATCAGGAAGCTACCGTGGTTTTTCGGCGTTTTCATTGGCTGCTGGAGGGGGCAATGGGAGGGGCGTCACCATGGCGACAGAGGCTGGGATGAAAAGCCTCAGAGCCCGAGGCAGACTGACTGTCCGTCCCTTTACTGTCCCCTAAACACACACACACTCGACTGCCAGAAAACACTGTTGATTGTTTTGTGAAGAGGGAGAGAGAGAGGGAGGGACAGAGAGGGAGGGACAGAGAGGGAGAGCAAGAGGGAGGGCGGAGGTATCGGTGGAGAGAGAGAGGGAGGGACAGAGAGGGAGGGACAGAGAGGGAGGGACAGAGAGGGAGGGAGAGCAAGAGGGAGGGACAGAGAGGGAGGGACCGAGGTATTGGGAGAGAGAGAAAGTAGGCAGGAAAGATGGGGGGGTGACAGTGAGCGAATGAGCAGGAGGACACGCAACAGAGAGAGGGAGGGCAACAGAGGAAGGAGGAGAAATGAGGAGAGAGGGAGTTTAACAGAGAGAGAGAGGTAGATAAGCGGATGTGTAGAGGGAGGATGTCTTTCAGGGAGAGGAGAGGAGTGAGGAAGGAGAGAGAAGGAAGGTGAGGGAGAGAAAAGGGAGGGGAAAGAGCCATGGAGTGAGGGAGGGGGGAAAGAAGGAAGGGAGGGAGGGAGGGAGGGAAGAAAGGAATATAGCCATGGAGTGAGGGAAGGAGGGAGGGAGGGAGGAAGGAAGCAAAAGAGCCATGGAGGGAGGTAGTGAGGGAGAGTGTCAGGCAGAACAGTAAGGGAAGCTGATGATGACATGTCCTGAGGAGATCAGATCTATCTGTTCAAGGGTTATTACCACACACACACACACACACACACACCCACACACACACACACACACACACACACACACACACACACACACACACACACACACACACACACTCGTGTGAACGACCACAGCACCGTTCGTGCTGCACTTAGTAACACCCCTGACACACACACCAGAGATGGAGAAAAGGAGGGAGGAGAGGAGGAGAAAGGGAGGAGAGAAGGAGAGAGGAAGGAGAGAGGGAGGAGAGTGGGAGGAGAGGAGGAGAGTGGGAGGAGAGGAGGAGAGTGGGAGGAGAGAAGGAGAGTGGGAGGAGAGAAGGAGAGTGGGAGGAGAGAAGGAGAGTGGGAGGAGAGTGGGAGGAGAGTGGAAGGAGAGAGGGAGGAGAGAGAGAGAAGGAGGAGAGGGAGGAGAGAGGGAGGAGAGAGGGAGGAGAGAGGGAGAAGGAGGAGAGGGAGGAGAGAGGGAGGAGAGAGGGAGAGCCCTGCTCTAATGTTCAGTCTCATGAATAAATGATGGTGGTAAGAAACGTCAGTCTAGGATGGATGTGTTTCTGCTCCTACTTCCTCCAGACCCCACGGGGAAAGTGCTGGAACAAAGCCTGCTGCTGGTGTTCTGTGGCGTGTGTGTGTGACGTGCAAATGTTTGTGGCCTCAGGGTGTGGGGGAGAGAGAGTGAGGGGAAAAATGGATCCAGAATAGAGAGAGTATGAGCAGGAAGAGCAAGAGGAAGATAGCAGAGTGTGTGTTGAGAGCAGGCTGCAGGCAGTGTGTTTTCTCTCTCTCTCACACACTCTCTCTCCCTCTCTCTGTCTCTCTCTCACTCTCACACTCTCTCTCTCTGTCTCTCTCTCTCCCTCTCTTTGTCTCTCTCTCTCTCACTCTCTCTGTCTCTCTCTCTCTCTCTCTCTCTCTCTGTCTCTCTCTCTGTCTCTCTCTTTCTCTCTCGCTCACTCGCACACTCTCTCTCTCTCTCTCTCTCTCTCTCTGTCTCTCTCACTCTCACACACACTCTCTCTGTCTCTCTCTGTCTCTCTCTCTCTCTCTCTCTGTTTCTCTCTCTGTCTCTCTCTGTCTCTCTCTGTCTCTCTCTCTCACACTCTCTCTCTCTATCTCTCTCTCTCTCTATGTCTCTCTCTATGTCTCTGTCTCTCTTGCTCTCTTTGTGGCAGAGCGACAGATCAGATAATAACAGCCCCTTCTTACGGGGACAATAACAGCTAGCTGTCGTAGCATATCTCTAGTGTACAATAACAGCTAGCTGTGGTAGCATACCTCTAATGTACAATAACAGCTAGCTGTGGTAGCATACCTCTAATGTACAATAACAGCTAGCTGTCGTAGCATACCTCTAATGTACAATAACAGCTAGCTGTCGTAGCATACCTCTAGTGTACAATAACAGCTAGCTGTCGTAGCATACCTCTAGTGTACAATAACAGCTAGCTGTCGTAGCATACCTCTAATGTACAATAACAGCTAGCTGTCGTAGCATACCTCTAATGTACAATAACCAATTGAATGCTAGGCTAACATTAGCCATATCCAGCTGTAATCAGGCAAGCTTTTGGCTTAGCTGTAGCCATCTTAGCATTCTCCATTGGTTCTGGGCTAGCTTTTAGCATTAGTCTTGTTGTGGTCTTGTTGCTCTTTATTGGTTGGTTGGGTGTGTGTGTAGCTGTTTACTGTGTGTGTGGGTGTGTGTGTAGCTGTTTACTGTGTGTGTGTGTGTGTGTCTGGTGGTGGCTGTATTATCAGATGTGTTTGGTTCCCTTTACACTTGTGTGTGTGTGTGTGTGTCTGGTGGTGGCTGTATTATCAGATGTGTTTGGTTCCCTTTACACTTGTGTGTGTGTGTAAGGTAGTAGTTGTGGAATTGTTAGGTTAGATTACTCGTTGGTTACTACTGCATGGCCGGAACTAGAAGCACCAGCATTTCGCTACACTGGCGTTAACATCTGCTAACCATGTGACCAATAACATGTGATGTGATTTGATTTGATTTGATTTGATTTGGGTTGGAAGTCATTTATATGGTAATGATGTCATTTACCTCTGACATGCATCCCTCTCAGCACAACTTACTGACTTATCCATAGTGTGTGTGTGTGTGTGTGTGTGTGTGTGTGTGTGTGTGTGTACGTGTACCATCTGCATATGATCATGATGACCGTCGAGTGTGTGTGTGTGTCTACGTTGTGCCAGGGGAATGACATGGTGTGGTTGTGTTCTATAGGGGAATGACATGGTGTGGTTGTGTCCTATAGGGGAATGACATGGTGTGGTTGTGTCCTGTAGGGGAATGACATGGTGTGGTTGTGTTCTATAGGGGAATGACATGGTGTGGTTGTGTTCTTTAGGGGAATGGCATGGTGTGGTTGTGTTCTATAGGGGAATGACATGG
>NW_023493658.1:1601326-1603826 GCF_013265735.2 Oncorhynchus mykiss
GAGAACTATGTACAGAGAGAGAGAGAGAGAACTATGTACAGAGAGAGAGAACTATGTACAGAGAGAGAGAGAGAACTATGTACAGAGAGAGAGAGAGAACTATGTACAGAGAGAGAGAGATAACTATGTACAGAGAGAGAGAGAGAACTATGTACAGAGAGAGAGAACTATGTACAGAGAGAGAGAGAGAGAGAGAACTATGTACAGAGAGAGAGAGAGAGAACTATGTACAGAGAGAGAGAGAGAGTGAGAGAACTATGTACAGAGAGAGAGAGAGAACTATGTACAGAGAGAGAGAGAGAACTATGTACAGAGAGAGAGAGAACTATGTACAGAGAGAGAGAGAACTATGTACAGAGAGAGAGAGAGAGAGAACTATGTACAGAGAGAAAGAGAGAACTATGTACAGAGAGAGAGACAGAGAACTATGTACAGAGAGAGAGAACTATGTACAGAGAGAGAGAGAACTATGTACAGAGAGAGAGAGAACTATGTACAGAGAGAGAGAGAGAGAACTATGTACAGAGAGAGAGAACTATGTACAGAGAGAGAGAGAACTATGTACAGAGAGAGAGAGAACTATGTACAGAGAGAGAGAGAGAACTATGTACAGAGAGAGAGAGAGAGAGAGAACTATGTACAGCGAGAGAGAGAGAGAACTATGTACAGCGAGAGAGAGAGAGAACTATGTACAGCGAGAGAGAGAGAGAACTATGTACAGAGAGAGAGAGAATTATGTACAGAGAGAGAGAGAGAGAACTATGTACAGAGAGAGAGAGAGAGAGCGAGAGAACTATGTACACAGAGAGAGAGAGAACTATGTACACAGAGAGAGAGAGAGAACTATGTACAGAGAGAGTAATGGAGTAGGAGGGGGAGAGTGTGAGTAATGGAGTAGGAGGGGGAGAGAGTGTGAGTAATGGAGTAGGAGGGGGGGAGAGTGAGTAATGGAGTAGGAGAGGGAGAGAGAGTAGGAGGGGGGAGAGTGTGAGTAATGGAGTAGGAGAGGGAGAGAGAGTAGGAGGGGGGAGAGTGTGAGTAATGGAGTAGGAGAGGGGCGAGTGAGTAATGGAGTAGTAGAGGGGAGAGTGAGAGTAATGGAGTAGGAGGGGGCGAGTGTGAGTAATGGAGTAGGAGGGGGGGAGAGTGAGTAATGGAGTAGGAGAGGGGCGAGTGTGAGTAATGGAGTAGGAGAGGGGCGAGTGTGAGTAATGGAGTAGGAGGGGGGGAGAGTGAGTAATGGAGTAGTAGAGGGGGAGAGTGAGTAATGGAGTAGTAGAGGGGAGAGTGAGTAATGGAGTAGTAGAGGGGAGAGTGAGTAGGAGGGGGGAGAGTGTGAGTAATGGAGTAGGAGAGGGGCGAGTGAGTAATGGAGTAGTAGAGGGGAGAGTGAGAGTAATGGAGTAGGAGGGGGCGAGTGTGAGTAATGGAGTAGGAGGGGGGGAGAGTGAGTAATGGAGTAGGAGAGGGGCGAGTGTGAGTAATGGAGTAGGAGAGGGGCGAGTGTGAGTAATGGAGTAGGAGAGGGGCGAGTGTGAGTAATGGAGTAGGAGGGGGGGAGAGTGAGTAATGGAGTAGTAGAGGGGAGAGTGAGTAGGAGGGGTGAGAGTGTGAGTAATAGAGTAGGAGAGGGGGAGAATGAGTAATGGAGTAGTAGAGGGGAGAGGGAGAGAGAGTGAGTAATGGAGTAGTAGAGGGGAGAGGGAGAGAGAGTGAGTAATGGAGTAGTAGAGGGGAGAGTGAGTAGGAGGGGTGAGAGTGTGAGTAATGGAGTAGGAGAGGGGGAGAGTGAGTAATGGAGTATTAGAGGGGAGAGGGAGAGAGAGTGAGTAATGGAGTAGTAGAGGGGAGAGGGAGAGAGAGTGAGTAATGGAGTAGTAGAGGGGAGAGTGAGTAGGAGGGGTGAGAGTGTGAGTAATGGAGTAGGAGAGGGGAGAGGGAGAGAGAGTGAGTAATGGAGTAGTAGAGGGGAGAGTGAGTAGGAGAGGGGAGAGTGTGAGTAATGGAGTAGTAGAGGGGAGAGTGAGTAGTAGAGGGGAGAGTGAGTAGGAGGGGTGAGAGCGTGAGTAATGGAGTAGTAGAGGGGAGAGTGAGTAATGGAGTAGGAGAGGGAGAGAGGGAGAGAGAGTGAGTAATGGAGTAGTAGAGGGGAGAGTGAGTAGGAGAGGGGAGAGTGTGAGTAATGGAGTAGTAGAGGGGAGAGTGAGTAGGAGGGGTGAGAGCGTGCGTAATGGAGTAGGAGAGGGGGAGAGTGAGTAGGAGAGGGAGAGAGAGTGAGTAATGGAGTAGTAGAGGGGGAGAGTGAGTAGGAGAGGGAGAGAGAGTGAGTAATGGAGTAGTAGAGGGGAGAGTCAGTAGGAGAGGGGAGAGCGTGCGTAATGGAGTAGGAGGGGTGAGAGTGTGAGTAATGGAGTAGAATGGGGAGAGGGGTGTATGTGTGTATGTATTTGCTGTGATCGGTTACTGTGTTTGTGGTTTTGCCAAGTGTGCGTGACGTTTG
>NW_023493658.1:1608826-1616268 GCF_013265735.2 Oncorhynchus mykiss
GATGACTTCTCTCTCTCTCTCTCCTGTTTCTGCCTCTGATGACTTCTCTCTCTCTCTCTCCTGTTTCTGCCTCTGACTTCTCTCTCTCTCTCTCCTGTTTCTGCCTCTGATGACTTCTCTCTCTCTCTCTCTTTCTCTCCTGTTTCTGCCTCTGATGACCTCTCTCTCTCCTGTTTCTGCCTCTGACTTCTCTCTCTCTCTCTCTCTCTCCCTCTCTCTCCTGTTTCTGCCTCTGATGACTTCTCTCTTTCTCTCCTGTTTCTGCCTCTGATGACTTCTCTCTCTCTCCTGTTTCTGCCTCTGATGACTTCTCTCTCTCTCCTGTTTCTGTCTCTGATGACTTCTCTCTCTCTCCTGTTTCTGTCTCTCATGACTTCTCTCGTTCTCTCCTGTTTCTGCCTCTGATGACTTCTCTCTCTCTCCTGTTTCTGCCTCTGACTGTTCTTGTTCTCTGTCCTTACTGACGCCTTCTCATCCTACCTAATATAATAATGCCTCTTCTTCTCATCCTACCTAATATAATAATGTCTCTTCCTCTCATCCTACCTAATATAATAATGTCTCTTCTTACTGAAGTCTTCTCATCCTACCTAATATAATAATGTCTCTTCTTACTGAAGTCTTCTCATCCTACCTAATATAATAATGTCTCTTCTTACTGAAGTCTTCTCATCCTACCTAATATAATAATGTCTCTTCTTAGTGACGTCTTCTCATCCTACCTAATATAATAATGTCTCTTCTTACTGAAGTCTTCTCATCCTACCTAATATAATAATGTCTCTTCTTCTCATCCTACCTAATATAATAATGTCTCTTCTTCTCATCCTACCTAATATAATAATGTCTCTTCTTCTCATCCTACCTAATATAATAATGTCTCTTCTTCTCATCCTACCTAATATAATAATGTCTCCTCTTCTCATCCTACCTAATATAATAATGTCTCCTCTTCTCATCCTACCTAATATAATAATGTATCATCTTCTCATCCTACCTAATATAATAATGTCTCCTCTTCTCATCCTACCTAATATAATAATGTATCATCTTCTCATCCTACCTAATATAATAATGTCTCCTCTTCTCATCCTACCTAATATAATAATGTATCATCTTCTCATCCTACCTAATATAATAATGTCTCTTCTTCTCATCCTACCTAATATAATAATGTCTCCTCTTCTCATCCTACCTAATATAATAATGTCTCCTCTTCTCATCCTACCTAATATAATAATGTCTCTTCTTCTCATCCTACCTAATATAATAATGTCTCTTCTTCTCATCCTACCTAATATAATAATGTCTCTTCTTCTCATCCTACCTAATATAATAATGTCTCTTCTTCTCATCCTACCTAATATAATAATGTCTCCTCTTCTCATCCTACCTAATATAATAATGTATCATCTTCTCATCCTACCTAATATAATAATGTCTCTTCTTCTCATCCTACCTAATATAATAATGTCTCCTCTTCTCATCCTACCTAATATAATAATGCCTCTTCTTCTCATCCTACCTAATATAATAATGTCTCCTCTTCTCATCCTACCTAATATAATAATGTCTCTTCTTACTGAAGTCTTCTCATCCTACCTAATATAATAATGTCTCTTGTTGCTTCAGTCTCTTTCATCCAGTCTGCTCTTGCTCTTTGTGTGTTTTCCTGAACTGCGATGTGTTTAGAGAGAGCAGTCACACAGTGGATTACACAGACAGACTGTCACATAATGGATTATAACACAGACAGGCTGTGCTTTTCTGCTTCTCTCCTTGCCTCTGTTTTACTGCTGTCTCTCTGCTACTGGTCGAGCCCACATTGGAGAGAGGGGGGGGGGGGGGGCACAGAGAGGAGGGGAGGGGGGGTGCACAGAGAGGAGGGGGGGCTGTTGATTTACCAAGGAAGGAATACGACCAGTCTTCTCTTCTCACCTCCCCCTCTCACTTCCTCTTCTCTGTCTCTCTCTCTCTGTCTTTGTGTGTGTGTCTCTCTCTCTCTCATCCCCCCCTTCCTTTGGTGGGGTGTTGGTATGTCCCACTGAAACAGGAAGGAGGTCTAAAAATAGAGAGGAGCCGTTCAGCCAAGAGACATGGAGCAGGGACACACACACACACACACACACACACACACACACACACA
This sequence comes from Oncorhynchus mykiss, assembly GCF_013265735.2. Classification (NCBI taxonomy): domain Eukaryota; kingdom Metazoa; phylum Chordata; class Actinopteri; order Salmoniformes; family Salmonidae; genus Oncorhynchus; species Oncorhynchus mykiss. Next base: position 1,610,973 of record NW_023493658.1, read on the forward strand.
CACACACACACACACACACACACGAACACACACACAGTTGTTATACACATGTCCCCTCTTCTGTTTCTCTCCTCTCTCTCTTCCTGTCTCTGACCACTGTGTTTCTCTCCTCTCTCTTCCTGTCTCTGACCACAGTGTTTCTCTCCTCTCTCTTCCTGTCTCTGACCACTGTGTTTCTCTCCTCTCTCTCTCTTCCTGTCTCTGACCACAGTGTTTCTCTCCTCTCTCTCTTCCTGTCTCTGACCACTGTGTTTCTCTCCTCTCTCTTCCTGTCTCTGACCACTGTGTTTCTCTCCTCTCTCTTCCTGTCTCTGACCACTGTGTTTCTCTCCTCTCTCTTCCTGTCTCTGACCACTGTTTTTCTCTCCTCTCTCTCTCTTCCTGTCTCTGACCACTGTGTTTCTCTCCTCTCTCTCTTCCTGTCTCTGACCACTGTGTTTCTCTCCTCTCTCTCTTCCTGTCTCTGACCACTGTGTTTCTCTCCTCTCTCTTCCTGTCTCTGACCACTGTGTTTCTCTCCTCTCTCTCTTCCTGTCTCTGACCGCTGTGTTTCTCTCCTCTCTCTCTTCCTGTCTCTGACCACTGTGTTTCTCTCCTCTCTCTTCCTGTCTCTGACCACTGTGTTTCTCTCCTCTCTCTCTCTTCCTGTCTCTGACCACTGTGTTTCTCTCCTCTCTCTTCCTGTCTCTGACCACTGTGTTTCTCTCCTCTCTCTCTCTTCCTGTCTCTGACCACTGTGTTTCTCTCCTCTCTCTTCCTGTCTCTGACCACTGTGTTTCTCTCCTCTCTCTCTCTTCCTGTCTCTGACCACTGTGTTTCTCTCCTCTCTCTCTCTTCCTGTCTCTGACCACTGTGTTTCTCTCCTCTCTCTCTCTTCCTGTCTCTGACCACTGTGTTTCTCTCCTCTCTCTCTCTTCCTGTCTCTGACCACTGTGTTTCTCTCCTCTCTCTTCCTGTCTCTGACCACTGTGTTTCTCTCCTCTCTCTCTTCCTGTCTCTGACCACTGTGTTTCTCTCCTCTCTCTCTTCCTGTATCTGACCACTGTGTTTCCTTTAACTTTTCAACTTTTCACATTACACATTTTACCATGGGGCAGAGAGAATATTTTACTGTTTTAAAGCTAGTTTCCTATAATTCTACACATTTTGCCATGGGGCAGAGAGAATATTTTACGGTTTTAAAGCTAGTTTCCTATAATTCTACACATTTTGCCGTGGCTTATGCCTTGTTATTGTCCTGGTGACTCAAACGTTCTAACAAAATCAACGCCGACTTGACATTTTGGGAATTTCAGATTCTCCCTAAATATTTGTTATTTTACTGATTGTTATTTCTCAAAGATGATATTTTGTTTAAAAAATATATTGTTTCATTGTCTTTTCTACATACTTGATATCATGTTTTACTATCCCGAAAACGATTTGCTGCGGCGGTGCGCCACTGCTAAATGCATGTATGGGAAACACTGGGCATGCACGTACAGCGACCTGCGACTCTGTGATGGTAATTAGTAGTCTGTTCAACGTTAACGGTTCATTAGTGCGTCTCCGCATTGACACGCTCTGCACGCAGGCACACACACACACACACACACACACACACACACACACACACACACACACACACACACACACACACACACACACACACACACACACACCCTGTGTAAAAACGGGCTCACCCTGCTGTGTTTGTTTGTTGAGTGGGATGGGTAGAGGAAAGGAGGGAGGGAGAGAGGGAGGGGTGGAGGAAAGGATGAGGGGGAGGGGTGGAGGAAAGGAGGGAGGGAGGGAGGGGTGGAGGAAAGGAGGGAGGGAAAGAGGGAGGGGTGGAGGAAAGGAGGGAGGGGTGGAGGAAAGGAGGGAGAGAGTGGGAGGGGTGGAGGAAAGGAGGGAGAGAGTGGGAGGGGTGGAGGAAAGGAGGGAGGGAAAGAGGGAGGGGTGGAGGAAAGGAGGGAGGGGTGGAGGAAAGGAGGGAGAGAGTGGGAGGGGTGGAGGAAAGGAGGGAGGGAGAGTGGGAGGGGTGGAGGAAAGGAGGGAGGGAGAGGGGTGGAGGAAAGGAGGGAGAGAGAGGGAGGGGTGGAGGGTGGGAGGGGTGGAGGAAAGGAGGGAGGGGGAGGGGTAGAGGGAAGGAGGGATAGAGAGGAGGAGGGGTAGAGTGAAGGAGGGATAGAGAGTGGGAGGGGTAGAGGGAAGGAGGTAGAGAGAGTGGGAGGGGTAGAGGGAAGGAGGGAGAGAGAGTGGGAGGGGTAGAGGGGAGGGAGAGAGTGGGAGGAAAGGAGGGAGAGAGAGTGGGATGGGTAGAGGGAAGGAGGGAGAGAGAGTGGGAGGGGTAGAGGGGAGGGAGAGAGAGTGGGAGGGGTAGAGGGGAGGGAGAGAGAGTGGGAGGGGTAGAGGGGAGGGAGAGAGTGGGAGGAAAGGAGTGGGAGGGATAGAGGAAAGGAGGGAGAGTGGGAGGGATAGAGGGGAGGGAGAGAGGGTGGGAGGGGTAGAGGGGAGGGAGAGAGGAAAGGAGGGAGAGAGTGGGAGGGGTAGAGGGAAGGAGGGAAAGAGAGTGGGAGGGGTAGAGGAAAGGAGGGAAAGAGAGTGGGAGGGGTAGAGGAAAGGATGGAGAGAGAGTGGGAGGGGTAGAGGAAAGGAGGGAGAGACATACAGACACACACATACAGACACACACATACAGACACACACACACATACAGACACACACATACAGTGCCTTGCGAAAGTATTCGGCCCCCTTGAACTTTGCGACCTTTTGCCACATTTCAGGCTTCAAACATAAAGATATAAAACTGTATTTTTTTGTGAAGAATCAACAACAAGTGGGACACAATCATGAAGTGGAACGACATTTATTGGATATTTCAAACTTTTTTAACAAATCAAAAACTGAAAAATTGGACGTGCAAAATTATTCAGCCCCTTTACTTTCAGTGCAGCAAACTCTCTCCAGAAGTTCAGTGAGGATCTCTGAATGATCCAATGTTGACCTAAATGACTAATGATGATAAATACAATCCACCTGTGTGTAATCAAGTCTCCGTATAAATGCACCTGCACTGTGATAGTCTCAGAGGTCCGTTAAAAGCGCAGAGAGCATCATGAAGAACAAGGAACACACCAGGCAGGTCCGAGATACTGTTGTGAAGAAGTTTAAAGCCGGATTTGGATAGAAAAAGATTTCCCAAGCTTTAAACATCCCAAGGAGCACTGTGCAAGCGATAATATTGAAATGGAAGGAGTATCAGACCACTGCAAATCTACCAATACCTGGCCGTCCCTCTAAACTTTCAGCTCATACAAGGAGAAGACTGATCAGAGATGCAGCCAAGAGGCCCATGATCACTCTGGATGAACTGCAGAGATCTACAGCTGAGGTGGGAGACTCTGTCCATAGGACAACAATCAGTTCGTATATTGCACAAATCTGGCCTTTATGGAAGAGTGGCAAGAAGAATGCCATTTCTTAAAGATATCCATAAAAAGTGTCGTTTAAAGTTTGCCACAAGCCACCTGGGAGACACACCAAACATGTGGAAGAAGGTGCTCTGGTCAGATGAAACCAAAATTGAACTTTTTGGCAACAATGCAAAACGTTATGTTTGGCGTAAAAGCAACACAGCTCATCACACTGCATCCCCACTGTCAAACATGGTGGTGGCAGTATCATGGTTTGGGCCTGCTTTTCTTCAGCAGGGACAGGGAAGATGGTTAAAATTTATGGGAAGATGGATGGAGCCAAATACAGGACCATTCTGGAAGAAAACCTGATGGAGTCTGCAAAAGACCTGAGACTGGGACGGAGATTTGTCTTCCAACAAGACAATGATCCAAAACATAAAGCAAAATCTACAATGGAATGGTTCAAAAATAAACATATCCAGGTGTTAGAATGGCCAAGTCAAAGTCCAGACCTGAATCCAATCGAGAATCTGTGGAAAGAACTGAAAACTGCTGTTCACTAAATGCTCTCCATCCAACCTCACTGAGCTCGAGCTGTTTTGCAATGGAGGAATGGGAAAACATTTCAGTCTCTCGATGTGCAAAACTGATAGAGACATACCCCAAGCGACTTACAGCTGTAATCGCAGCAAAAGGTGGCGCTACAAAGTATTAACTTAAGGGGGCTGAATAATTTTGCACGGCCCAATTTTTCAGTTTTTGATTTGTTAAAAAAGTTTGAAATATCCAATAAATGTCGTTCCACTTCATGATTGTGTCCCACTTGTTGTTGATTCTTCACAAAAAAATACAGTTTTATATCTTTATGTTTGAAGCCTGAAATGTGGCAAAAGGTCGCAAAGTTTAAGGGGGCCAAATACTTTCGCAAGGCACTGTACAGACACAATCATACATACAGACCGACACACACAGACAGACACACACACAGACAGACACACACACAAACAGACACACAATCACACATACAGACAGACAGACACACACATACAGACAGACAGACAGACAGACAGACAGACAGACACACATAGACAGACAGACACACACACACAGACAGACACACACAGACAGACACACACAGACAGACACACACACAAAGACACAGTGATTGTAATGAGAACAGTAAGTGCAGAGTGAAGAGAACAAGATAAATGTGTTTTTGTGTCAGATAGAAGTGTCCTGTACCGGAGTGGGTTGGTGCTGAGGGACGGGTGGGTGTGGGGTGTGTGCCCGCCAGTCTGTCTCCTCTGTGTTGGGACCACCCTCACACACACACACACACACACACACACGCACCCTCTCTGGGGCTCTAGCCAAATGGAGCTCTTTTGTCTCTAACCGCCCTATTGTCACCAGAAGTTACACTTCTCTCTCTCTCTCTCTCTCTCTCTCTCTCTCTCTCTCTCTCCCCTACACACTCTCTCTCTCCCCTACACTCTCTCTCTCTCTCTCTCCTACACACACTCTCTCTCCCCTACACTCTCTCTCTCTCTCTCTCTCTCTCTCTCTCTCTCTCCCCTGCTCTCTCTCTCTCTCTCTCCCCTGCTCTCTCTCGCTCTCTCTCTCTCCCCTGCTATCTCTCGCTCTCTCTCTCTCCCCTGCTCTCTCTCGCTCTCTCTCTCTCCCCTGCTCTCTCTCTCTCTCTTCCCTACTCCCTCTTTCTCTCTCCCCTACTCTCTCTTTCTCTCTCTCTCTCCCCTACCCCCTCTTTTTCTCTCTCCCCTACTCTCTTTCTCTCTCTCTCTCTCTCTCTCTCTCTCTCTCTCCCTCCCCTACACTCTCTCTCTCTCTCTCTCTCTCTCTCTCTTTGTCTTCTGCAATCTCAGTTTATCTCT
>NW_023493658.1:1616768-1624268 GCF_013265735.2 Oncorhynchus mykiss
TCTGCCTCTGATGACTTTTCTCTTCTCTCTCCTCCTGTTTCTGCCTCTGATGACTCTCTCTCTCTCTCTCTCCCTGTTTCTGCCTCTGATGACTTCTCTCTCTCTCTGTTTCTGCCTCTGATGACCTCTCTCTCTCTCTCCTGTTTCTGCCTCTGATGACCTCTCTCTCTCTCTCTCTCATGTTTCTGCCTCTGATGACTTTTTTCTCTCTCTCTCTCTCTCCTGTTTCTGCCTCTGACCTTCTCTCTCTCTCTCCTGTTTCTGCCTCTGATGACTTCTCTCTCTCTCCTGTTTCTGCCTCTGATGACTTCTCTCTCTCTCGTCTCCTGTTTCTGCCTCTGATGACTTCTCTCTCTCTCTCCTGTTTCTGCCTCAGATGACTTCTCTCTCTCTCTCTCCTGTTTCTGCCTCTGACTGACTTCTCTCTCTCTCTCTCCTGTTTCTGCCTCTGATGACTTCTCTCTCTCTCCTGTTTCTGCCTCTGATGACTTCTCTCTCTCTCTCATGTTTCTGCCTCTAATGACTTCTCTCTCTCTCTCATGTTTCTGCCTCTGATGACTTCTCTCTCTCTCTCTCCTGTTTCTGCCTCTGATGACTTCTCTCTCTCTCTCTCCTGTTTCTGCCTCTGACTCTCTCTCTCTCTCTCTCCTGTTTCTGCCTCTGACTTCTCTCTCTCTCTCTCTCTCCTGTTTCTGCCTCTGATGACTTCTCTCTCTCTCTCTCCTGTTTCTGCCTCTGAGGACTTCTCTCTCTCTCTCTCTCCTGTTTCTGCCTCTGATGACTTCTCTCTCGCTCTCTCCTGTTTCTGCCTCTGATGACTTCTCTCTCTCTCTCCTGTTTCTGCCTCTGATGACTTTTCTCTCTCTCTCTCCTGTTTCTGCCTCTGATGACTTCTCTCTCTCTCTCTCCTGTTTCTGCCTCTGATGACTTCTCTCTCTCCTGTTTCTGCCTCTGATGACCACTCTCTCTCTCTCCTGTTTCTGCCTCTGATGACCTCTCTCTCTCTCTCTCATGTTTCTGCCTCTGATGACTTCTCTCTCTCTCTCTCTCTCTCTCCTGTTTCTGCCTCTGACTTCTCTCTCTCTCCTGTTTCTGCCTCTGATGACCTCTCTCTCTCCTGTTTCTGCCTCTGACTTCTCTCTCTCTCTCTCCTGTTTCTGCCTCTGATGACTTCTCTCTCTCTCTCATGTTTCTGCCTCTGATGACTTCTCTCTCTCATGTTTCTGCCTCTGATGACTTCTCTCTCTCTCTCTCCTGTTTCTGCCTCTGATGACTTCTCTCTCTCTCTCTCCTGTTTCTGCCTCTGACTTCTCTCTCTCTCTCTCCTGTTTCTGCCTCTGATGACTTCTCTCTCTCTCTCTCTTTCTCTCCTGTTTCTGCCTCTGATGACCTCTCTCTCTCCTGTTTCTGCCTCTGACTTCTCTCTCTCTCTCTCTCTCTCCCTCTCTCTCCTGTTTCTGCCTCTGATGACTTCTCTCTTTCTCTCCTGTTTCTGCCTCTGATGACTTCTCTCTCTCTCCTGTTTCTGCCTCTGATGACTTCTCTCTCTCTCCTGTTTCTGTCTCTGATGACTTCTCTCTCTCTCCTGTTTCTGTCTCTCATGACTTCTCTCGTTCTCTCCTGTTTCTGCCTCTGATGACTTCTCTCTCTCTCCTGTTTCTGCCTCTGACTGTTCTTGTTCTCTGTCCTTACTGACGCCTTCTCATCCTACCTAATATAATAATGCCTCTTCTTCTCATCCTACCTAATATAATAATGTCTCTTCCTCTCATCCTACCTAATATAATAATGTCTCTTCTTACTGAAGTCTTCTCATCCTACCTAATATAATAATGTCTCTTCTTACTGAAGTCTTCTCATCCTACCTAATATAATAATGTCTCTTCTTACTGAAGTCTTCTCATCCTACCTAATATAATAATGTCTCTTCTTAGTGACGTCTTCTCATCCTACCTAATATAATAATGTCTCTTCTTACTGAAGTCTTCTCATCCTACCTAATATAATAATGTCTCTTCTTCTCATCCTACCTAATATAATAATGTCTCTTCTTCTCATCCTACCTAATATAATAATGTCTCTTCTTCTCATCCTACCTAATATAATAATGTCTCTTCTTCTCATCCTACCTAATATAATAATGTCTCCTCTTCTCATCCTACCTAATATAATAATGTCTCCTCTTCTCATCCTACCTAATATAATAATGTATCATCTTCTCATCCTACCTAATATAATAATGTCTCCTCTTCTCATCCTACCTAATATAATAATGTATCATCTTCTCATCCTACCTAATATAATAATGTCTCCTCTTCTCATCCTACCTAATATAATAATGTATCATCTTCTCATCCTACCTAATATAATAATGTCTCTTCTTCTCATCCTACCTAATATAATAATGTCTCCTCTTCTCATCCTACCTAATATAATAATGTCTCCTCTTCTCATCCTACCTAATATAATAATGTCTCTTCTTCTCATCCTACCTAATATAATAATGTCTCTTCTTCTCATCCTACCTAATATAATAATGTCTCTTCTTCTCATCCTACCTAATATAATAATGTCTCTTCTTCTCATCCTACCTAATATAATAATGTCTCCTCTTCTCATCCTACCTAATATAATAATGTATCATCTTCTCATCCTACCTAATATAATAATGTCTCTTCTTCTCATCCTACCTAATATAATAATGTCTCCTCTTCTCATCCTACCTAATATAATAATGCCTCTTCTTCTCATCCTACCTAATATAATAATGTCTCCTCTTCTCATCCTACCTAATATAATAATGTCTCTTCTTACTGAAGTCTTCTCATCCTACCTAATATAATAATGTCTCTTGTTGCTTCAGTCTCTTTCATCCAGTCTGCTCTTGCTCTTTGTGTGTTTTCCTGAACTGCGATGTGTTTAGAGAGAGCAGTCACACAGTGGATTACACAGACAGACTGTCACATAATGGATTATAACACAGACAGGCTGTGCTTTTCTGCTTCTCTCCTTGCCTCTGTTTTACTGCTGTCTCTCTGCTACTGGTCGAGCCCACATTGGAGAGAGGGGGGGGGGGGGGGCACAGAGAGGAGGGGAGGGGGGGTGCACAGAGAGGAGGGGGGGCTGTTGATTTACCAAGGAAGGAATACGACCAGTCTTCTCTTCTCACCTCCCCCTCTCACTTCCTCTTCTCTGTCTCTCTCTCTCTGTCTTTGTGTGTGTGTCTCTCTCTCTCTCATCCCCCCCTTCCTTTGGTGGGGTGTTGGTATGTCCCACTGAAACAGGAAGGAGGTCTAAAAATAGAGAGGAGCCGTTCAGCCAAGAGACATGGAGCAGGGACACACACACACACACACACACACACACACACACACACACACACACACACACACACACACACGAACACACACACAGTTGTTATACACATGTCCCCTCTTCTGTTTCTCTCCTCTCTCTCTTCCTGTCTCTGACCACTGTGTTTCTCTCCTCTCTCTTCCTGTCTCTGACCACAGTGTTTCTCTCCTCTCTCTTCCTGTCTCTGACCACTGTGTTTCTCTCCTCTCTCTCTCTTCCTGTCTCTGACCACAGTGTTTCTCTCCTCTCTCTCTTCCTGTCTCTGACCACTGTGTTTCTCTCCTCTCTCTTCCTGTCTCTGACCACTGTGTTTCTCTCCTCTCTCTTCCTGTCTCTGACCACTGTGTTTCTCTCCTCTCTCTTCCTGTCTCTGACCACTGTTTTTCTCTCCTCTCTCTCTCTTCCTGTCTCTGACCACTGTGTTTCTCTCCTCTCTCTCTTCCTGTCTCTGACCACTGTGTTTCTCTCCTCTCTCTCTTCCTGTCTCTGACCACTGTGTTTCTCTCCTCTCTCTTCCTGTCTCTGACCACTGTGTTTCTCTCCTCTCTCTCTTCCTGTCTCTGACCGCTGTGTTTCTCTCCTCTCTCTCTTCCTGTCTCTGACCACTGTGTTTCTCTCCTCTCTCTTCCTGTCTCTGACCACTGTGTTTCTCTCCTCTCTCTCTCTTCCTGTCTCTGACCACTGTGTTTCTCTCCTCTCTCTTCCTGTCTCTGACCACTGTGTTTCTCTCCTCTCTCTCTCTTCCTGTCTCTGACCACTGTGTTTCTCTCCTCTCTCTTCCTGTCTCTGACCACTGTGTTTCTCTCCTCTCTCTCTCTTCCTGTCTCTGACCACTGTGTTTCTCTCCTCTCTCTCTCTTCCTGTCTCTGACCACTGTGTTTCTCTCCTCTCTCTCTCTTCCTGTCTCTGACCACTGTGTTTCTCTCCTCTCTCTCTCTTCCTGTCTCTGACCACTGTGTTTCTCTCCTCTCTCTTCCTGTCTCTGACCACTGTGTTTCTCTCCTCTCTCTCTTCCTGTCTCTGACCACTGTGTTTCTCTCCTCTCTCTCTTCCTGTATCTGACCACTGTGTTTCCTTTAACTTTTCAACTTTTCACATTACACATTTTACCATGGGGCAGAGAGAATATTTTACTGTTTTAAAGCTAGTTTCCTATAATTCTACACATTTTGCCATGGGGCAGAGAGAATATTTTACGGTTTTAAAGCTAGTTTCCTATAATTCTACACATTTTGCCGTGGCTTATGCCTTGTTATTGTCCTGGTGACTCAAACGTTCTAACAAAATCAACGCCGACTTGACATTTTGGGAATTTCAGATTCTCCCTAAATATTTGTTATTTTACTGATTGTTATTTCTCAAAGATGATATTTTGTTTAAAAAATATATTGTTTCATTGTCTTTTCTACATACTTGATATCATGTTTTACTATCCCGAAAACGATTTGCTGCGGCGGTGCGCCACTGCTAAATGCATGTATGGGAAACACTGGGCATGCACGTACAGCGACCTGCGACTCTGTGATGGTAATTAGTAGTCTGTTCAACGTTAACGGTTCATTAGTGCGTCTCCGCATTGACACGCTCTGCACGCAGGCACACACACACACACACACACACACACACACACACACACACACACACACACACACACACACACACACACACACACACACACACACACCCTGTGTAAAAACGGGCTCACCCTGCTGTGTTTGTTTGTTGAGTGGGATGGGTAGAGGAAAGGAGGGAGGGAGAGAGGGAGGGGTGGAGGAAAGGATGAGGGGGAGGGGTGGAGGAAAGGAGGGAGGGAGGGAGGGGTGGAGGAAAGGAGGGAGGGAAAGAGGGAGGGGTGGAGGAAAGGAGGGAGGGGTGGAGGAAAGGAGGGAGAGAGTGGGAGGGGTGGAGGAAAGGAGGGAGAGAGTGGGAGGGGTGGAGGAAAGGAGGGAGGGAAAGAGGGAGGGGTGGAGGAAAGGAGGGAGGGGTGGAGGAAAGGAGGGAGAGAGTGGGAGGGGTGGAGGAAAGGAGGGAGGGAGAGTGGGAGGGGTGGAGGAAAGGAGGGAGGGAGAGGGGTGGAGGAAAGGAGGGAGAGAGAGGGAGGGGTGGAGGGTGGGAGGGGTGGAGGAAAGGAGGGAGGGGGAGGGGTAGAGGGAAGGAGGGATAGAGAGGAGGAGGGGTAGAGTGAAGGAGGGATAGAGAGTGGGAGGGGTAGAGGGAAGGAGGTAGAGAGAGTGGGAGGGGTAGAGGGAAGGAGGGAGAGAGAGTGGGAGGGGTAGAGGGGAGGGAGAGAGTGGGAGGAAAGGAGGGAGAGAGAGTGGGATGGGTAGAGGGAAGGAGGGAGAGAGAGTGGGAGGGGTAGAGGGGAGGGAGAGAGAGTGGGAGGGGTAGAGGGGAGGGAGAGAGAGTGGGAGGGGTAGAGGGGAGGGAGAGAGTGGGAGGAAAGGAGTGGGAGGGATAGAGGAAAGGAGGGAGAGTGGGAGGGATAGAGGGGAGGGAGAGAGGGTGGGAGGGGTAGAGGGGAGGGAGAGAGGAAAGGAGGGAGAGAGTGGGAGGGGTAGAGGGAAGGAGGGAAAGAGAGTGGGAGGGGTAGAGGAAAGGAGGGAAAGAGAGTGGGAGGGGTAGAGGAAAGGATGGAGAGAGAGTGGGAGGGGTAGAGGAAAGGAGGGAGAGACATACAGACACACACATACAGACACACACATACAGACACACACACACATACAGACACACACATACAGTGCCTTGCGAAAGTATTCGGCCCCCTTGAACTTTGCGACCTTTTGCCACATTTCAGGCTTCAAACATAAAGATATAAAACTGTATTTTTTTGTGAAGAATCAACAACAAGTGGGACACAATCATGAAGTGGAACGACATTTATTGGATATTTCAAACTTTTTTAACAAATCAAAAACTGAAAAATTGGACGTGCAAAATTATTCAGCCCCTTTACTTTCAGTGCAGCAAACTCTCTCCAGAAGTTCAGTGAGGATCTCTGAATGATCCAATGTTGACCTAAATGACTAATGATGATAAATACAATCCACCTGTGTGTAATCAAGTCTCCGTATAAATGCACCTGCACTGTGATAGTCTCAGAGGTCCGTTAAAAGCGCAGAGAGCATCATGAAGAACAAGGAACACACCAGGCAGGTCCGAGATACTGTTGTGAAGAAGTTTAAAGCCGGATTTGGATACAAAAAGATTTCCCAAGCTTTAAACATCCCAAGGAGCACTGTGCAAGCGATAATATTGAAATGGAAGGAGTATCAGACCACTGCAAATCTACCAAGACCTGGCCGTCCCTCTAAACTTTCAGCTCATACAAGGAGAAGACTGATCAGAGATGCAGCCAAGAGGCCCATGATCACTCTGGATGAACTGCAGAGATCTACAGCTGAGGTGGGAGACTGTCCATAGGACAACAATCAGTTGTATATTGCACAAATCTGGCCTTTATGGAAGAGTGGCAAGAAGAATGCCATTTCTTAAAGATATCCATAAAAAGTGTCGTTTAAAGTTTGCCACAAGCCACCTGGGAGACACACCAAACATGTGGAAGAAGGTGCTCTGGTCAGATGAAACCAAAATTGAACTTTTTGGCAACAATGCAAAACGTTATGTTTGGCGTAAAAGCAACACAGCTCATCACACTGAACACACTGTCAAACATGGTGGTGGCAGTATCATGGTTTGGGCCTGCTTTTCTTCAGCAGGGACAGGGAAGATGGTTAAAATTTATGGGAAGATGGATGGAGCCAAATACAGGACCATTCTGGAAGAAAACCTGATGGAGTCTGCAAAAGACCTGAGACTGGGACGGAGATTTGTCTTCCAACAAGACAATGATCCAAAACATAAAGCAAAATCTACAATGGAATGGTTCAAAAATAAACATATCCAGGTGTTAGAATGGCCAAGTCAAAGTCCAGACCTGAATCCAATCGAGAATCTGTGGAAAGAACTGAAAACTGCTGTTCACAAATGCTCTCCATCCAACCTCACTGAGCTCGAGTTGTTTTGCAAGGAGGAATGGGAAAACATTTCAGTCTCTCGATGTGCAAAACTGATAGAGACATACCCCAAGCGACTTACAGCTGTAATCGCAGCAAAAGGTGGCGCTACAAAGTATTAACTTAAGGGGGC
>NW_023493658.1:1626768-1636768 GCF_013265735.2 Oncorhynchus mykiss
ATGCCTCCATCCCTCCCTCTCCACACACTATCCCTCCCTCCCCCTCTCCACACACTATCCCTCCCTCCACCCCTCTCAACACTATCCCTCCCTCCACCCCTCTCCAGTGTGACTGGATGTGACTGGGTGTGACTGGGTGTGACTGGGTGTGACTGGGTGTGACTGGGTGTGACTGGGTGTGACTGGATGTGACTGGATGTGACTGGGTGTGACTGGATGTGACTGGATGTGACTGGGTGTGACTGGGTGTGACTGGATGTGACTGGGTGTGACTGGATGTGACTGGATGTGACTGGGTGTGACTGGATGTGACTGGGTGTGACTGGATGTGACTGGATGTGACTGGATGTGACTGGGTGTGACTGGATGTGACTGGGTGTGACTGGGTGTGACTGGATGTGACTGGGTGTGACTGGGTGTGACTGGGTGTGACTGGGTGTGACTGGGTGTTTATGTTGTTAATATACACACAGTTTCATACTCTATATTCCTGTAACTAATTCATTATTTGGACCCTGAGTGCCCATTTATTAACATAACTGTCTACTGTAGTCAGCACAGAGAGAGAGGAGGAAGAGGAGGGGGAGGAGGAGGAGGAAGAGGAGGGAGGGGGAGAGTAGATAGGAGGAGAGTAGAAAGAGTGTTTGGGGCTGGACCCTGACTGCCCATTTATTAACATAACTGTCTACTGTAGTCAGCACAGAGAGAGAGGAGGAGGAAGAGGAGGAGGAGGAGGAGGAGGAGGGAGGGGGAGAGTAGATAGGAGGAGAGTAGAAAGAGTGTGTTTGGGGCTGGACCCTGACTGCCCATTTATTAACATAACTGTCTACTGTAGTCAGCACAGAGAGAGAGGAGGAGGAAGAGGAGGAGGAGGAGGAGGGAGGGGGAGAGTAGATAGGAGGAGAGTAGAAAGAGTGTGTTTGGGGCTGGACCCTGGCTGCCCATTTATTAACATAACTGTCTACTGTAGTCAGCACAGAGAGAGAGGAGGAGGAAGAGGAGGGGGAGGAGGAAGAGGAGGGAGGGGGAGAGTAGATAGGAGGAGAGTAGAAAGAGTGTTTGGGGCTGGACCCTGACTGCCCATTTATTAACATAACTGTCTACTGTAGTCAGCACAGAGAGAGAGGAGGAGGAAGAGGAGGGGGAGGAGGAGGAGGAAGAGGAGGGAGGGGGAGAGTAGATAGGAGGAGAGTAGAAAGAGTGTTTGGGGCTGGACCCTGACTGCCCATTTATTAACATAACTGTCTACTGTAGTCAGCACAGAGAGAGAGGAGGAGGAAGAGGAGGGGGAGGAGGAGGAGGGGAAGGGGAGGAGGAGGAGGAGGAAGAGGAGGGAGGTGGAGACTGGGAGGGCAAGGAGGAGGAGAGCAGGGAGGAGGAGAGTAGGGAGGGCAAGGAGGAGGAGAGGAGGAGAGTAGGGAGGGTGATAGGAGGAGAGTAGGGAGGGGTGGAGGAGGAGAGTAGGAAGGGCAAGGAGGAGGAGAGTAGGGAGGAGGAGAGGAGGAGAGTAGGGAGGGCAAGGAGGAGGAGAGTAGGGAGGAGGAGAGGAGGAGAGTAGGGAGGAGGAGAGGAGGAGAGTAGGGAGGAGGAGAGTAGGGAGGGCAAGGAGTAGGAGAGTATGGAGGGGGGGAGGAAGGAGGTGGAGGAGGAGAGGAGGAGAGTAGGGAGGGCAAGGAGGAGAGTGAGGAGGAGGAGAGGAGGAGAGTAGGGAGTGAGGAGAGTAGGGAGTGAGGAGAGTAGGGAGGGAAGGGAGGAGGAGAGTAGGGAGGGAAGGGAGGAGGAGAGTAGGGAGGGCAAGGAGGAGGAGAGTAGGGAGGAGGAGAGGAGGAGAGTAGGGAAGGGGTGAGGAGGGAGGAGGAGGAAGGGGGGGATGAGGGAGGAGGAGGAAGGGGGGGATCAGGGAGGAGGAGAGTAGGAGGAGGAGGAGAGTAGGGGGAGGAGGAGGAGAAGGGAGGAGGAGAGAAGGGAGGAGGAAGGAGGGGAGGAGGAGAGGAGGGAGGAAGGATGAGAATAGGGAGGAGGAGGGGGGAGGAGGAAGGAGGGAGAGTAGGGAGGAGGAGGAGGGGGGAGGAGGAAGGAGGGAGAGTAGGGAGGAGGAGGAGAGTAGGGAGGAGGAGAGGGGAGGAGGAAGGAGGGAGAGTAGGGAGGAGGAGGGGGGAGGAGGAAGGAGGGAGAGTAGGGAGGAGGAGGAGGAGAGTAGGGAGGAGGAGAGGGGAGGAGGAAGGAGGGAGAGTAGGGAGGAGGAGGAGGAGGAGTAGGGAGGAGGAGGAGGAGGAGTAGGGAGGAGGAGTAGGGAGGAGGAGTAGGGAGGAGGAGGAGGAGGAGGAGGAGTAGGGAGGAGGAGGAGGAGAGGCGCACTGCACAAAGCACCAGAGCAGGAGGTTGCTATAACAACAGCACCTTGGTGGTGCTCCTCTCTCTCCTCTCCTCGTCTTCTCCTGTCCTCCACTCTCCCGCTGTCATGTGGTGCTCCTCTCTCTCTCCTTCTCTCTCTCTCCTTCTCTCTCTCTCTCCTTCTCTCTCTCTGTCTCTCTCTCTCTCTGTCTCTCTCCTTCTCTCTCTCCTTCTCTCTCTCTCTCCTTCTCTCTCTCTCTCTCTCTCTCTCTCTCTGTCTCTCTCTGTCTCTCCTTCTCTCTCTCTCTCTTATCTCTCTCCTCTCTCTCTGTCTCTCTCTCTGTCTCTCTCCTCTCCTCTCTCTCTGTCTCTCTCTCCTCTCTCTCTCTCTCTCTCTGACTGGCAGAAGGAGATAAACTAGATGCATCCCTCTCTCTTGCTGTTTCCTGTTCTCACTCTCTTGTTTCTTCACAGTTCCTTGGCATTTCAACATTTCCGTTTTCGTTGTTACTCTGGTTGTAGAGAGTGTGCACGGAAGTGTGTGTCATGCCTCAGACACCCTGGTAATTGGTGCTGTTTTATGGGTGGGCCTTTTGAAGTTAATACACTCATACATACACTGAGTGAACAAAACATTAGGAACAGCTGCTCTTTCCATGACAGACTGACCAGGTGAAAACTATGATCCCTTATTGATGTCACCTGTTAAATCCACTTCAATCAGTGTAGGTGAAGGGGAGGAGACCTGGTTAAAGATGAAGGGGAGGAGACCTGGTTAAAGATGAAGGGGAGGAGACCTGGTTAAAGGTGAAGGGGAGGAGACCTGGTTAAAGGTGAAGGGGAGGAGACCTGGTTAAAGGTGAAGGGGAGGAGACCTGGTTAAAGGTGAAGGGGAGGAGACCTGGTTAAAGATGAAGGGGAGGAGACCAAATCAAATCAAATCAAATCAAATTTTATTTGTCACATACACATGGTTAGCAGATGTTAATGCAAGTGTAGCGAAATGCTTGTGCTTCTAGTTCCGACAATGCAGTAATAACAAGTAATCTAACTAACAATTCCAAAACTACTGTCTTGTACACAGTGTAAGGGGATAAAGAATATGTACATAAGGATATATGAATGAGTGATGGTACAGAGCAGCATAGGCAAGATACAGTAGATGGTATCGGGTACAGTATGTACAAATGAGATGAGTATGTAAACAAAGTGGCATAGTATAGTATAAAGTGGCTAGTGATACATGTATTACATAAGGATACAGTCGATGATATAGAGTACAGTATATACGTATGCGTATGAGATGAATAATGTAGGGTAAGTAACATTTATATAAGGTAGCATTGTTTAAGTGGCTAGTGATATATTTACATCATTTCCCATCAATTCCCATTATTAAAGTGGCTGGAGTTGAGTCAGTGTCAGTGTGTTGGCAGCAGCCACTCAGTGTTAGTGGTGGCTGTTTAACAGTCTGATGGCCTTGAGATAGAAGCTGTTTTTCAGTCTCTCGGTCCCAGCTTTGATGCACCTGTACTGACCTCGCCTTCTGGATGATAGCGGGGTGAACAGGCAGTGGCTCGGGTGGTTGATGTCCTTGATGATCTTTATGGCCTTCCTGTGACATCGGGTGGTGTAGGTGTCCTGGAGGGCAGGTAGTTTGCCCCCGGTGATGCGTTGTGCAGACCTCACTACCCTCTGGAGAGCCTTACGGTTGAGGGCGGTGCAGTTGCCATACCAGGCGGTGATACAGCCCGCCAGGATGCTCTCGATTGTGCATCTGTAGAAGTTTGTGAGTGCTTTTGGTGACAAGCCGAATTTCTTCAGCCTCCTGAGGTTGAAGAGGCGCTGCTGCGCCTTCTTCACGATGCTGTCTGTGTGAGTGGACCAATTCAGTTTGTCTGTGATGTGTATGCCGAGGAACTTAAAACTTGCTACCCTCTCCACTACTGTTCCATCGATGTGGATAGGGGGGTGTTCCCTCTGCTGTTTCCTGAAGTCCACAATCATCTCCTTAGTTTTGTTGACGTTGAGTGTGAGGTTGTTTTCCTGACACCACACTCCGAGGGCCCTCACCTCCTCCCTGTAGGCCGTCTCATCGTTGTTGGTAATCAAGCCTACCACTGTTGTGTCGTCCGCAAACTTGATGATTGAGTTGGAGGCGTGCGTGGCCACGCAGTCGTGGGTGAACAGGGAGTACAGGAGAGGGCTCAGAACGCAACCTTGTGGGGCCCCAGTGTTGAGGATCAGCGGGGAGGAGATGTTGTTGCCTACCCTCACCACCTGGGGGCGGCCCGTCAGGAAGTCCAGTACCCAGTTGCACAGGGCGGGGTCGAGACCCAGGGTCTCGAGCTTGATGACGAGCTTGGAGGGTACTATGGTGTTGAATGCCGAGCTGTAGTCGATGAACAGCATTCTCACATAGGTATTCCTCTTGTCCAGATGGGTTAGGGCAGTGTGCAGTGTGGTTGAGATTGCATCGTCTGTGGACCTATTTGGGCGGTAAGCAAATTGGAGTGGGTCTAGGGTGTCAGGTAGGGTGGAGGTGATATGGTCCTTGACTAGTCTCTCAAAGCACTTCATGATGACGGATGTGAGTGCTACGGGGCGGTAGTCAGACCTGGTTAAAGATGAAGGGGAGGAGACCAGGTTAAAGATGAAGGGGAGGAGACCAGGTTAAAGATGAAGGGGAGGAGACCTGGTTAAAGATGAAGGGGAGGAGACCTGGTTAAAGATGAAGGGGAGGAGACCTGGTTAAAGGTGAAGGGGAGGAGACCTGGTTAAAGGTGAAGGGGAGGAGACCTGGTTAAAGATGAAGGGGAGGAGACCTGGTTAAAGATGAAGGGGAGGAGACCAGGTTAAAGATGAAGGGGAGGAGACCAGGTTAAAGATGAAGGGGAGGAGACCTGGTTAAAGATGAAGGGGAGGAGACCTGGTTAAAGATGAAGGGGAGGAGACCTGGTTAAAGATGAAGGGGAGGAGACCTGGTTAAAGATGAAGGGGAGGAGACCTGGTTAAAGATGAAGGGGAGGAGACCTGGTTAAAGATGAAGGGGAGGAGACCTGGTTAAAGATGAAGGGGAGGAGACCTGGTTAAAGATGAAGGGGAGGAGACCTGGTTAAAGATGAAGGGGAGGAGACCTGGTTAAAGATGAAGGGGAGGAGACCTGGTTAAAGATGAAGGGGAGGAGACCTGGTTAAAGATGAAGGGGAGGAGACCTGGTTAAAGATGAAGGGGAGGAGACCTGGTTAAAGATGAAGGGGAGGAGACCTGGTTAAAGATGAAGGGGAGGAGACCTGGTTAAAGATGAAGGGGAGGAGACCTGGTTAAAGATGAAGGGGAGGAGACCTGGTTAAAGATGAAGGGGAGGAGACCTGGTTAAAGATGAAGGGGAGGAGACCTGGTTAAAGATGAAGGGGAGGAGACCTGGTTAAAGATGAAGGGGAGGAGACCTGGTTAAAGATGAAGGGGAGGAGACCTGGTTAAAGATGAAGGGGAGGAGACCTGGTTAAAGATGAAGGGGAGGAGACCTGGTTAAAGATGAAGGGGAGGAGACCTGGTTAAAGATGAAGGGGAGGAGACCTGGTTAAAGATGAAGGGGAGGAGACCTGGTTAAAGATGAAGGGGAGGAGACCTGGTTAAAGATGAAGGGGAGGAGACCTGGTTAAAGATGAAGGGGAGGAGACCAGGTTAAAGATGAAGGGGAGGAGACAGGTTAAAGATGAAGGGGAGGAGACAGGTTAAAGATGAAGGGGAGGAGACCTGGTTAAAGATGAAGGGGAGGAGACCTGGTTAAAGATGAAGGGGAGGAGACCTGGTTAAAGATGAAGGGGAGGAGACCTGGTTAAAGATGAAGGGGAGGAGACCTGGTTAAAGATGAAGGGGAGGAGACCTGGTTAAAGATGAAGGGGAGGAGACCTGGTTAAAGATGAAGGGGAGGAGACCTGGTTAAAGATGAAGGGGAGGAGACCTGGTTAAAGATGAAGGGGAGGAGACCTGGTTAAAGATGAAGGGGAGGAGACCTGGTTAAAGATGAAGGGGAGGAGACCTGGTTAAAGATGAAGGGGAGGAGACCTGGTTAAAGGTGAAGGGGAGGAGACCTGGTTAAAGATGAAGGGGAGGAGACCTGGTTAAAGATGAAGTGGAGGAGACCTGGTTAAAGATGAAGTGGAGGAGACCTGGTTAAAGATGAAGGGGAGGAGACCTGGTTAAAGAAGGATTTTTAAGCCTCGAGACAATTGAGACATGGATTGTGTGTGTGTGTCATTCAGAGGGTGAATGGGTAAGATGAGATATTTAAGTGCCTTTGAACAGGGGTATGGTAGTAGGTGTCAGCCGCACCGGTTTGTGTCAAGAACTGCAACGCTGCTGGGTTTTTATGCTCAACAGTTTCCTGTTTGTATCAAGAATGGTCCACCACCCAAAGGACATCCATCCAACGTAACACAACTGTGGGAAGCATTGGAGTCAACATGGAGGGTGCAAGTCAATATTAGGAAGGTGTTCTTAATGTTTTGTACACTCAGTGTAGATATACACACACACACACACACAGAAAACGCAGAGACACATGCACCTTGTTAGCTACATGACGACCTAGGTGTATTGTGACTAGGTGTATTGTGACTCTGTGTATTGTGACTAGGTGTATTGTGACTAGGTGTATTGTGACTAACTAGGTGTATTGTGACTGGGGTATTGTGACTAGGTGTATTGTGACTAGGTGTATTGTGACTAGGGGTATTGTGACTAGGTGTAATGTGACTAGGTGTATTGTGACTAGGGGTATTGTGACTAGGTGTATTGTGACTAGGGGTATTGTGACTAGGTGTTATGTGACTAGGTGTATTGTGACTAGGGGTATTGTGACTAGGTGTATTGTGACTAGGGGTATTGTGACTAGGTGTTATGTGACTAGGTGTATTGTGACTAACTAGGTGTATTGTGACTAGGGTTATTGTGACTCTGTGTGTTGTGACTAACTAGGTGTATTGTGACTAACTAGGTGTATTGTGACTAACTAGGTGAATTGTGACTAGGTGTTATGTGACTAGGCGTATTGTGACTAGGTGTATTGTGACTAGGGGTATTGTGACTCTGTGTGTTGTGACTTGGTGTATTGTGACTAGGTGTATTGTGACTAACTAGGTGTATTGTGACTAACTAGGTGTATTGTGACTAGGTGTATTGTGACTAACTAGGTGTATTGTGACTAGGTGTATTGTGACTAACTAGGTGTATTGTGACTAACTAGGTGTATTGTGACTAGGTGTATTGTGACTAACTAGGTGTATTGTGACTAGGTGTATTGTGACTAACTAGGTGTATTGTGACTAACTAGGTGTATTGTGACTAGGTGTATTGTGACTAACTAGGTGTATTGTGACTAACTAGGGGTATTGTGACTAGGTGTATTGTGACTAACTAGGTGTATTGTGACTAGGTGTATTGTGACTAGGGGTATTGTGACTAACTAGGTGTATTGTGACTAGGTGTATTGTGACTAGGGGTATTGTGACTAGGTGTATTGTGACTAGGTGTATTGTGACTGGGTGTATTGTGACTAGGTGTATTGTGACTAGGTGTATTGTGACTAGGGGTATTGTGACTAGGTGTATTGTGACTAGGGGTATTGTGACTAGGTGTATTGTGACTAGGGGTATTGTGACTAGGTGTATTGTGACTAGGGGTATTGTGACTAGGTGTATTGTGACTAGGTGTATTGTGACTAACTAGGTGTATTGTGACTAACTAGGTGTACTGTGACTAGGTGTATTGTGACTAACTAGGTGTATTGTGACTAGGTGTATTGTGACTAACTAGGTGTATTGTGACTAGGTGTATTGTGACTAACTAGGTGTATTGTGACTAGGTGTATTGTGACTATGTGTATTGTGACTATGTGTATTATGACTAGGTGTATTGTGACTACTGGTATTGTGACTAGGTGTATTGTGACTACTGGTATTGTGACTAGGTGTATTGTGACTAGGTGTATTGTGACTACTGGTATTGTGACTAGGTGTATTGTGACTAGGTGTATTGTGACTAGGTGTATTGTGACTAGGTGTATTGTGACTAGGTGTATTGTGACTCGTTTTATTGTGACTGTGTATTGTGACTCGTTTTATTGTGTGTTTAAGCTCTTTATTTCTCCCCACAGTTTGGGGTCACACACACACACACACACACACACACACACTCAACCTGACTGCATTTATCATGTCATGAAGGAGATGATGCTGCCTGTCAGTCATTCAGACAGCCTCACACTCACACACTCTCCCACACATACCTCATACCTTAATGCTCCCTCTACACACACTCTCCCACACATACCTCATACCTCAATACTCCCTCTACAAACACTCTCCCTCTACACACACCTCATACCTCAATACTCCCTCTACACACACTCTCCCTCTACACACACTCTCCCACACATACCTCATACCTCAATACTCCCTCTATACACACTCTCCCTCTACACACACTCTCCCTCTACACACACGCTCCCTCTACACACCTTCTCCCTCTACACACACACACCTCTTACCTCAAAGCTCCCTCCTGATTGTGTGTGTTGTTGTTGCTGCACTGTGTGTGTCTAGCTCAGGGTCAAACACAATCTGAATATTTAGTCTGGTCTTCCAGCTGAATAACAAGGAGACGTTGGCCAGGAATATACACACACACACACACACACACACACACACACACACACACACACACACACACACACACACACACACACACACACACACACACACACACACACACACACACACACACACACACACACACACACACACACACACACACACACACACACACACACACACACACACACACACACACACACACACACACACACGCGCGAGTGTAGTAGCAGTATGTAGACAGAGACAAATGGAGAAATCACTGAGCTGGAAGCTAATGGGAAGGATCAGGAATGATTTAGGTAAATGTGGTTCCTATGAGAAGACAAAGACATTGGACTTTATGTCTTTCTGGTGTGGGTGGGTGGGTGAGTTGTGAGTGGGTGGGTGAGTAGTGGGTGGGTGGGTGGGTGGGTGAGTGAGTGAGTGAGTGAGTGGGTGAGTAGTGGGTGTGTGTGTGGGTGAGTGGGTGGGTGGGATATAAAGATTGTCCCCTTGCTCTTTAGTGTGTGTGTGTGTGTGTGTGTGTGTGTGTGTGTGTGTGTGTGTGTGTGTGTGTGTGTTCCTCTTCTCATCCTGGACTTAATGACTGAGACATATGATGCCAGAGGAAGGTGTCTCTGTAATAAGTGACTGTGAACAATGAAACTGTCAACTGTCAGCCTCTCTCCTCCCCTCTCTAATCATATCCTCTCCTCCCCTCTCTCTTCATATCCTCTCTCCTCCCCTCTCTCTTCATATCCTCTCTCCTCCCCTCTCTCTTCATATCCTCTCTCCTCCCCTCTCTCCTCCCCTCTCTTTTCATATCCTCTCGCCTCCCCTCTCTCTTCATATCCTCTCTCCTCCTCTCTCTCCTTCTCTCTCTCCTCCCCTCTCTCTTCATATCCTCTCTCCTCCCCTCTCTCCTTCTCTCTCTCCTCCCCTCTCTCTTCATATCCTCTCTCCTCCCCTCTCTCCTCCTCTCTCTCCTCCCCTCTCTCTTCATATCCTCTCTCATCCTCTCTCTTCAT